>NW_028186449.1:197660-268569 GCF_003343005.1 Rhea americana
GGCGCCCCCCCTACCCCCCAAAACCGTGCCTCCCCGCCGGGCGCGCGCGATTTCTGAAGATAAAAAACGGGGTCGGGAGGCCCGCTGTGGCGGGCCGCAGCCCGGCGGATGGAGGGGCGGGGGGGGGCCGCGCCATGCGGCAGCTCCGCGGGGCGCGGAAGGTGCCCGCGGGATGCCGCCTCGGCCAGCCGCGGCGGTGCGCCGCGGAAAAATGGCAGGGAGCAGCGATCCGCCGGGCGCTTTCGCCGGCAGCGTTTAAAAAAAAATGAAAGGAAAAAATGATAAAAATGATAAAATTAATAAAAAAAAAAGAGAGAGCGTGTCCAGCCCCGCCATAGGAGCTGGAAAACGGGATCGCCGCAAAGGGGCGGCCGGGTCGCGCGCGTCGCAGCCCCACGGCGTGAGTGGCCTCGGCTTTCACCCTGCCGCAGGCAGAAGCGCTTAAGCCGGCGCTGCCGGCAGAGCCCGCGGAAGTTTTACGGGGTGCGGAAAACGYAGGCTGGGCCCGCGGCGCGCACACGCACACACACGCATGTATGTAAAAGGGAGGGAAAATATGTATGTGTGTGTGCGTGTGCGTGCGTGTGCATTTGCCCGTAAATACAGAGYAGCAGCTAAGCCTCTTGCTTTTAAAGAGGCAAAAACGAGAACAAAAAGGTGCTAGGTCTGAATGCATCTCTGCRTATGTGCACGTGTCCATACGTACACAGAGCTTTCTTTTTATGGCAGAGGTTTTGTTCCCTTGCTTTTCAGAGTTTGTAATGCAACCTGTAGCTATAATTTATTGCCCTTGTGAAAGAGGAGAGGAGGAAATGTGTAAACCTGTGCTTTGTTTACGTGACATTAGAAGAACTGAAATAAAGCCACGTCTGGCAGCTGGTTTTATTGCAGGAGAAACTGCTCTCATTCTGAACTCGCCACATATTGTTGGACGATTCTGTGACCCACATACTGCTCTGGGGCATTTCTGCTAGCCTATAGTCCAAATGATTGTCATTGCTGCTTCCGAGTGCTTCATTCATTTTTTTTTTTTTTTTTTTTTTTTTTTTTACTATTGCGTGAAAGACTGAATGGCATGGGCCAGTCATTGTTCCAAAAGTGAGGTACTAGCAAATTCTCTGTTTCTTATTTGATTTGAAATGCTCTTCTTTTAGCCATCTAAAATCAGAAGTAAAAGGGGGGGAAAATAGTGTTGTTTCCATCTAACTTTCACTTCCTTAGTCACCGAAGTAGGAACTCACTCTAAAAAGTATCTAAAAGCAAATTCCATCTGTTGCTGAAAAATACATAGTATCAATAACTGCCGTTCTCAGGCTTGGAGCCCATTCTGAAATTGTGCTGAAATCAATTGGCAGAACTCCTCTGAAATCTAGGATTTATCATATTTCCAGCGAGCAGAGGCCTTGTGATGCGACTTAGTGGAAATTCACTGACTAAAATGGAATCTGCTTTGCTGTAGTGCTGAACGACTCTGATTTGACTTTGCCTTTTCAGAGGGCTTTTATTTATTTATTTATTTATTTATTCAGAAGAGGCACTACAGGGCGAGCGCTTCCCAACCCCCTCCCCGCCGGGCCCATGCTGCATCCCCTGCCCCGTGGCTTGAGGCTCTCAGGGGGCCGTAGCAGGAGCCGCGGGGCTCTCGAGCGTGGCTGTGGGTGGGAGATGGCTGGAGGAGACCGCCGCTCTCCACCTACGTGCAAAGGCTTGGCCCCTGCCTTGTTAGACCCTTTCTGCGGTGTGGTAGAAGATGGGGGATCAGTTGTCCTTCGTGACCAAATCCTGCTTTTTRCAAGGGCTTTTCATTGCGTGGAAGGGAAGGAAGGGCTCTCCCGCAGGCCCATTTGCTGGCTCCTCGTCCCGGGTCTTTGTCCTGCCTCTCGSTCGGGGCCTTTCTGCCTGTTGGTTTTGTTCTCGTCTCGGGGGAATAGCGGTGACTGAGCATAACTGGGACTTTCCTTCCTCCCCTGTTCTCCCCTCTCCCTCTAGCTTTTCCTCAGTTTGCTCATTTCTGTCGGAACAAGTTTAGCAAAYAGTCTGACAATAAATACTGCTTAAAAATTACACGTTATGAAGAAAAGCAAGATGTGGCAGGACTACTTAAATATTCTGAACATACATGAAAGTGTTTCCTTTCTGATATGTATTTATTGCTTTAACCTTAATCCAAGCCAAGAAGTTTGAGCAGCCACTCTTAGTAAAAATGGCAGCTTTTTTCCTGCTCAAAGTGCTTTACAGGCATCATCCCGTTAATTCTCATCATACCTCTGTAAAGTTATCAGGTGAATATCACTCTGCATCTCTCACAGACAAGGAAATGGAAGCAAATAAATTGCATGTAAACTGGAGGGGGAAAAAAAGAAAAAAAGGAAAAGTGAGTTACAGACTGGTGCAAAGAGTTCTTCCTTCTATAGTACAAAATTTAATTTTAAACCAGATTTTTTAAGATGCTGTTAAGTCTTTCTGGAGTCGTTTCGCCAGTGTGTTTTGTTGAGGCAACCCATAATGCAGCACTCTCGCAGCACAATTCCTGAGGAATCCAAGAGCTCTTGGATTTGTGGTGGTGTGTTCTGAGATCTCCTCAGCAAAGCTGAGAACGCAGAGGGGATTTCAGAGAGAAATATAATTAGGAAAAAATGTGGCTATATTCTTCTGCCAAATGCCTTCCCTAAATTGACTGGGAAGGGCTCAAAACAAAAAATGTACTTCAAACCGTTTTTCTTTATGGCTCATCTYTAAGTGTTTTGCCTAAAGTAATGAATCACAGGGTGAATCAGACTAGTATTTTATGATTTCTTATTTGCCTGCCTTTGATCAACTGAGTAGCCTGTCGAGACTTAATATGGGACTGTCTTCCCTTTCTTTATGGCAATTTGGAAGGACAGCGTTGAAAGAGATGGGGCAGAGCAGGAACATTTTCTTGTTGCAACACAAGGTCACAGTACAGAAAAAGGTTGAGAGATTCGGCATCTGTGCACATCTCTCCTTTTTTATAACATCTTTTTCTGAGCTTCTTTATCAAGTCTTCTGTCAGCTGTTTTTTTCTCCCCTTACATACATACCTTATCTTTTAACCATTCCCGTTCCTTGCATCTTGGAGGCTGTGTCGCTACGTTAACCGGCGGCCTGGAAATGAGAGCTTAGGGCTCACACTCGGGGCGCGCACAGCTGCAGCAGCTGGCGGGACTTCTCCCCACGGCACCGCCACGGCCAGGGGGAGCCCATCTCGGCAGGTCGGTGCGGGCCAGCACCTCCCTGGTCCTCCCTCCCCRTCCAGAGCCCTCCGGCAAGGGCCTGGCGGTTGCAGCAGTGATGTAGGTGCCTGCTCCCCTGGCCACCTCGGCTCCGGAGGCTTTAGCCTTGCCGAGAGGGGCAGTACCAAATAGCTGGAGGCAATGACATTTCAAGCACCACAGATGTTTGCTCARTGGATGTGAGTCAGTCTTTAATTTCCAAGCTCTTTGTTATCTCAGTGACTCTTCTCTAATCTCTCCATTTTGTCCTTCCTGTAGGTTAAGAGTAAAACAGGAACTTTATGTTCCAGATGTCAGGTGTCGCTAATGCTGAACAAAAGGAGAGGGTTGCTTCCCGGGCTTTCAACGTGATACCATTATGTTTGAAGCCTGTTATTGCTTTTTTGTCATTTGCATAAATAGTTCATAGAGTTTCAGGCTCTGTGTTTCATTATTTATATCCATAGGGTCTTACTGGTCATATTGCTGTTGTTTGAAAGAACGTACGAAAGTATGAGCGAAGAGAGGCGTATCACATCGCAGTCTTCGCAGGAATAAAACAGCTTGCATGAAACTCATGTACTTGGTTCTGATGACTCCTAACCTAGCAAGCGGGGTTCTTGGCAAAACTCACTTTGAACAGAAATTGAGTCATATTTCAGCTTTTAAGTAAATTCTCTTGGATTCCATAGTTAAAATTGCTTAGTGTGCATTGGGTAAGTGCCATCCCATCACCAAACTATAAGACCATTTGACTGTGGGAAATGCTGGAAAGGAAGTGTGCAGTGAGCGTGCAAGGTCCTGTGACAGACAGCGTGTCTAGGAAAGGCTAAGATAGTATCAAAGGTTACTGCTGTCTCCAAGCACCTCTTAGGTATTTGGTCAGCTTCTGGGTAGCCATGCATCTAAGGTCATACTTTTGAATTATTTCATTTCCAGGATGTTTAAAAAAAATACTTGTGAATCATGCCATCGCTATTACCTCCGGAAGTGATGATATTATTGATAGAAATATGACTGCTGGTGAAGAGTTTTCTGGAATTACACTACTTCTAGGTGCTGCCTGGAAAGGATTCATGCTTAAGCCAGGAGAAGAAATAAAGCTAGAGTGTCCGTATTTTTTCAAATACATAAACATTTCAAGCCCATCGCTGCCACCTTTTCAAGCCTATTACTGCCGTTGTGATGTTTTGATAGTCCAGAAAACTAGAGTTGCAAGGATTTTGCGAGAGGGGTGTTTCAGAAGGCAGTAGAGGAAAAGACACTCTTTAAAACGTGTTTTAATCGCCTGTGAAGGTCTCAATGTCCTTGAGAGAAACAAATTCATTTTATCTTCTTGTGTCCTCCATACGGAATCTGTGACCAGTTGTTATCTTTCCCATAATTTTAAGGCAACAGTGTTACTTTGTAAGCAGCACRTGATAAATAAATTACAGATAATAGGTTTTACAAGACATGTCATGGGATGTCTAAAGACAAAGGCAAGCTTCTAGCCTGGTACAGTGCTTTTTCTACTCACCTGGGGGCTTGGGTCAGCTATGAAACACAAATCTGTGACATTCCTTCAAATGTGACATTAGCCCTTTCCTGTTTTTCCTCGAGGTGATTCATGCAGAGTGTTTGCCTGTCATCTCAGTGGAAAAGTTCCAAGCAAGAGTAGAATTTGTATTTCTTTGAGTATGTCTGGGGAGAGAGGGGTTTTATTACAGGTATTGGGGCACTGCTTTCCTCTTTCAGGGGGGTTTAAGGATGGGCAGAGTAGTAAGCGCAGTGACTGGCATTGGTTGGTATTGCTATGCTCACTGGTCGGATGATTTGTTTATTGCCTTTCAGAGTCAAATAAGAATAAAGCTCCATCTAGGTATTTTTGCCAAAATAGCATTTTTTATTTGAATTTGCTTTATGACATTTCATGAATGAAAAGGCTTTAAGTGCAAATACTATTGTGCTTCTTCCAATGTAGCTTCAAATTGACATATGGTGAATTTTATTAGCTGAAAACTTTTTTTTTCTTCTCTCTTTCCTCATTATTACTGGCACTGACACTTGAGGTGGAGACTCACTTAACTGGGCTATCTCAGAGTAAGGCTTCCAGTCAAAGCTACATTCATGAAGAAAGCTGTATATTGGCAGAGAGCAATTCAGCGTGCTTACAAACACCCCCCTTAGGCTGGGATGAATTAGCCTGGCAGGGCCAGACTCTTTTCTCTCTCAGCTGTGGAGTCCAGATGACGAGCCCAGCATGGTCACGCAACTCTCAGAGAATAAAGCTGGCTGAGGTGACTCCTACCTTTAGGGGCTGTAGGCTTTATTTAGAATCTGTGTGTGATTTGTCATATTTTAATGTCACGGAGACATTAAAAATAGGCATTTTGAGGGTGAAATCTTATGACCGCCTCTACTTCACTGACTGGGAAGAAAGCCTGGAGTGATAAGCTCTTAAAAAGACGTTGTTGCACTGTGCATGTCCAAAGCACAGTTAATTTGGGCAAAAATTTAGAGTTTTGTGTAGTCTGTTTTTTGTGAATATCTCGCATATTGCACCTAAGTCTGCAAGCGCTTTACAAACTGGGTGTTATTATCAGCACTGTCATCTTAATTTTACAGATGTAGATGCTAAGGATGAGGTRGTTATCCCTCACCAAGAGATTTGCATTGAGTTGATGCTATCGCAGGTAATGTTTCAGTCACCAGCCCCACATTTCTCTGTTTTTCTCCTAGTGTTTTGGTGCTGAGATCAGGTTTTCTCAGACCCAGATGTACAACGCACTATTTCACTCAGCAGTTTTTTTGGTTTCAGGGTGTTTTGGAGCTCGTTTTTTGTTAGCTTTTTGTTTGTTTTTGTCTTGTTTTGTTTTTAGTAGATTGCTAAACCTAGGAAGAACATGGTACAGAGTCAAAGATGTGCCTTCCTGCTGCTGCAGGAGTAGCTCATCTGTCTGAAATCCTGAATCTGCTGAAATTATTGCTAACACTCCAGATAACATTGATAGCACTAAGATTTTGCTGTGTCTTCATTCAATCTTTCGGAGAATCGGAGTTTTAGTGAAAAAAAAAAAGTTGGGTTTTTTGCATCAGAGCGATTCCTTGCAAATAAGTCAGGTGAACCGTTCTCCTGTTAGTCTGGCCTTACAGCTAGACACCAGCAGGAGCTGCACGTCGGTGAGCTGTGAAGTCTGCTCTCCAGCACACTGTTTACCTCGCAGAAGTGCTAATTTCAGCACCTATTTTTGCAACGCTTAATGTGGAATTTATTAAGTGCAGGCAATGTCGAGACACTTCTGAAAATCCTCCTGGGAGACTAAGATGCAAAACTGTACCCAAAGGGAAAGTTGCAGTGCTTGAATAGCAGACGAATCTTTGCATGGATTTTAAAATCTCTGTGGATGCAAATCTCTGTGCAGACATTGTYGCTTCTGCTAAAGGATTGTTTATTTTAGGAACAGAGGGTCACAAGAAGCTTCRGGATTCAGCACGCCACCCCAGCAATCGCGCTCTCCTGTGGCTTTATCCTTTTAGAAAAAGATCAAGCTTCTCTTCCAAAATAGGTAGACTGTTTTATCCCTGCGGCTTCTGGGAAGACTGTTCCAGAAAGTCACTGCTAAAACCKCCTTCTGCTTACCAGTCTGTATTTATTTATCAGCCATTTAAATCCATTTTTTTTCCTTGTGCCAACATTGTAATACCCGGACGTTTACTCTCCTAGTGTCTGTTGTGGTGCAGATGAGCTGCACAGTCCCGAGTTCACGTCCCACGGCACGTTCCTCCGGCCAGGTCTGCCTCCCCRCGCTGTCTGCCCGGCTGACTGCTTGTATGGGTGCTCCCTCTGCGGAAAGGACCAAATTCTACCTTACCATAAGTGTCCGAGGCTAACCTTTAGATTTACCCYTTAAGTTTGGACGCTTAGGGATGTGTGGAGAAAGATGTCTTTTTTAAGACAACGTAAACTTTAAGATAAAATTGAGTTTCTGAAAACCTGCTCATTTCACAAATCCCTTTTACGTGTGGTGAGGATGTAGTGTAAGCCAGAAGTGTGGGGTCCTGGGAAATTCACTGGAAACAAGCAGGTGTCGTAACGGGACAAGAAGTGAACCAAACCCTCCCCTGTTTCCTCGGGGCTCTGTAAAAGCCGAGGATGCTGCTGCTCCTTTGGTTACATGTGAGCATCTGGACGGTTTTGAGGTAGCTCTGACGATACCCCCCAACGAAGCCGGGGCGCGAGGGTTCGTGAAGCGCCCCGGGGTGAACGGCAAACAGCCGCAGAGGATCGCTCGCAAGACGGGCGCGAAGAGGGTGCTGCTGCAGGAGCTCGTTTCTGAGCAACGTCCGACGGCCGCCGGCTGACCCCGCCGTCGTAGTTCAGCCGAGAGCGGTCTGACACGGGGAAAACAGCGGTCTTTCAGTCGGCCGGTGTTTTCGGTGAGGAAATACGTCCCTGTAGCAGATTTGGCCTGTCTAGCTTTGGTGTTATTCTAGGTGCTTTTGCACAACACATCTCGCAGTGGAGAGACCAGCTGATCTCTCTGCAACACCTGCTCGAGGCAAGATACACCGTGTTTTTTCTTCATGTGATCCATGAGTTTAGGGATTTGTTTTTGTCCGCTTTCTGCCTTTGTTCAGAATAAGTGTTTTGGTAAAGACACTTTACAGAGGGTGCTTTGTGTGTGATTAATCTTAACAAATTCAAATGTCGGGAATACAGATGTTAATAGAGCAGAAGCCTGGAATAATTCCATCCCTCTGCTCCCTCCACCTAGCAGCAGTATGTGCACAAGCACTGAAAATGATGAGAGGGTTGTGGTTTTTTTTTGTTGTTTTTTTTTTTTTTTTTGGTGAGAGGCAACATGGAGAAGATGAGTGGCAGATAACTAACTGGGATCTGGGCAAGCAAAACATTTTTATTCTTTAATTTTTAGATGGTTAACCTTTTTTTTTCTTTCTGAAATAAATATTATTGGCTTGCTTGCTTRTTTATTAATACAAGTACCGTCTTCAGCAATTGGTTGTGCAACTGCATAAATTTGGTTAGTGAAGTTTATCTAATTAAGGAGTATAATGTTACCACTTTCCTGCAAAGCATTCATTCACCTAGAGTGCCTCTAAAAATACAAAATTGATTGGTCCCAATGGTCTGTCTTGTCCAGGTTTCAATGAATTCTTCTGGTGATACTGTCTACTACGGATGGCATACATCTTGGGGTTTTTTCTTGTGTTTTATTTAGATTGCTCACACTGTGGCTGCAGTTTACTTGCAAGATACCAACCAAACACTAATATTTGGATAGACACTTGGATACATAGAGTTCCTYACTCAGGATGCCTTTCAAAGCTGGATTAGAACTGACTGAATTGCAGAATATGACTGTCCCTGAAGATGATAACATCAGCAATGATTCAAATGATTTCACAGAGGTGGAAAACGGCCAGATAAATAGGTGAGTATTTTTCCACTGACGCGGCCTGTGCTAAGAAACAGACTGTTTAAAACCAGCATTCTAATTTTCAGTGTATGTCTTGAATTATTCATTACCAAGTCATGCTCCATTTGAAGATGTAATTTGAATTTCATATGTGACATCTGTTGGGCATAGGCTGCAACAGCAGATAAAGCAAACAGAGTGGCAATTTATTCATCGTTTTGAATCTTTCAAATTAGTCTAATAAAATGCACAAACATATAATGTTGCAAAAAGCCAACATTTTGAAATATCCGCTTACGCACGGCAAAGAAGCAATGCTAATCGATACGCTTAGACCAACAGAATCATTTTGGGCAGATCACTTTAGTGAGCTTTGACCCCTGATACTACGGATTTAACCTGCCTGGCCGCAGCCGCGTATTCCCCAAGCTTCTGGGGATTTACAGCTCGCGTTGCTGGCAGGAGAAGGTGTTCCAGTCCACGTGGGCAAGCCGGCCAGATAACCCGTGCCACAGCCATTGCGCCCTAAGGCAGCAGCAGCAAGAAGCTGGGGAAGCAAAGGTTTTGCCTAACTGAGGTCAYGTCTCAAAAACACCCCTATTCATCAATTTCAGTAAAAATCAGTGTGTGCTTTTAAATTATTAGACCATTGACTTTCTTTCTATAAGCTTTTAATTAATTAATTTTCAAAAGAGCAAAGGTGTCTCACGTTACAGCGGTTCTTCCAGGCCTTTCTGCCAGGTACCRGTGTCCAACAGGTGTCGAGCTGTGTCGTGTTCATAGCAAAGATCCGCCGATGCTCAGCGCTTGTGTTTCGTGAGCTATAAAACAAGAAGCCGTTTTCCTACCAAACTTCTTGTTCAAATATTGCAGTCGGGGGTGCAGTGCAGTTTCTGCTCAGGGATCCAGGTACTTGTGCTAGTAAGGAAGCCGATGCCTGCWCATAATCCTGTTTATTTACTGCAGCGCTGCAGGACTGCTACTACCAGTGTTTATGGTCTTTAAAAACCTGAACCAGCCCTTTCCTCTTGGCCTTTCTTCCTTGTGGCAGCAGCTTGTGGGAGGCTTCTGGCTACTCAGTGAYACTCGGGTTCTGGTGTGAAAACACGCTTCTGAGCTGTTTTCTCRCAAGGAAGGGGGCAGTTCTGTGGCAGGAGCCTGGCGTTCCTGGAGCCGGCACCGCCGGGCAGGTCGCTCTCTGCCCAAGGGAAGTCCTGGGGCAGTTACCAGCTGTGAGAGTTAGTAATGTGACCACACTGCAGCTGCACTGGTGAAGGTCAGGAATTTTCTGATTCAACTTCTTTGAYGGACAGTGCCAAAACAAAACACAAACCACTTCTATAAATAAAAATAAAAYAAAACAAAATAAAATAMATGAAATAAAATGAAAGATAGGAAAGAGTAAGGAAAGAGAGCACCACATACACTTGGTCTTTGACAGTTAAGGTGTGGTTTTAGGAGTTAGTGCCTGGTAAGCATGGAGATATCCATGTAGACTGCAAAAGAAAGAAGAAAAATGGGTGAGGAAAGAGTGTCAGAAACCTCAACAGGTTTTCTAACTACTTTTCTGGCTTTTAGGGGAGGCGAACACATTCCACGGTTTCTATTCCCTTATGGCTGATTCTTCTCCTTTGCAAAGTATCCTTTGGTCACTGGAAGCTGCCCGTTAAGGCTGTCTATCAGTCTGCTGGGCTGCTTGCTGGATAGCTATTTCCTCGCACCTACTATGCAGCAGTGCTTTCCYCCACGTATCCAATGTGTTTGCGTTGCTCTCCATCTTCGAAACAAGCATTTCAAGGATGTCCTCACCAGGTGTGGACTGCCCGGGCGGCAGCACGCCGGCGCCAGCACGGCCCTAGGGTCCCCACTGGAGTCAGGGCCGAAGGACTCCCTGTGCCCCTGCAAGCCCTCGGCCAGTGTGCACAAGTGGCGTGACACTCCACAGTCCGTTAAAACCACTGGGACTTTTTTTATTGATTTCACCTGAGCTTTAGATTAGATACATAATTTTCAATGACCTTTTTTCAGTTATTTCAACTTGTTTGATTTTGCACTCCGTGCTTTATTTTAAACCTGTTTTTTTTCCCCAGTACATAGTTTACCTTATTCAATGCAAATCAGAGGTTTTAAGGGTCTTTGGGGGAAGATATATCAATGAGGAGCTGATTCCACACCTGTGTTTAAATCCCAAACATTTCCTGATCTTGGGAAAAAAAGATCCCTATTTTCCTTTGGATTTCCAGCCTGAATGTGGGCCTAAATGTGTGGGTATATGTACCACTGGGAGGGAGTGTCAGTCTAGGGGATTTCTTTGTATATGAAAATGATAAATTTCTTCTGGAAGTGAAGATACTTACATCAATCCAGACATCCCCTCTTGGTGTGCTACTAACCAGGCATCCTGGGCATAAATCTTGGCATTCTCCAAACGTGACTGTAAACCTGTGTTTAGATGACCTACTGCTTTGTATAACAGGACATAATCCATCCAGCTGCTCATCAACAAATTTGTATCTGCAACAGTGATTAAACTCTCAGCAAGCAGCTASCATGATGCTGAATGTTTGTCTCGGTTTACAGCTGCTGGTGGATTATCAGTAGTCCTTGCTCAGCAAGGTTGTTCATAGGTAATCCCAGATGCAGTAAAAGTTTCACAGTGTAAGCCAGACCAGAACTTTTGCATTTCTTGCTCATGCTTGCCTTGGAAACCTTTGCCCCTTCCCAAGCTACAGCTCAGTTTAGGTAGATGCCTAAGGACAGAGGTCTGTCATCTTGGCAAAATAGCTTTCCCTAACAAATGTTTATGGCACTGTCAAATATCACTTTAACTTAATTATGTTTAAATATGTGTGAGATAGCTAAATGGTTTTAACCCTGATTAASGAAAATGGTTAACTCAGATAGCACTCTTATGAGATATTTCTCATAGAAGTCCTTTAATAAATTTAATTTTGAAGCCGCAGTTAAAAATGCTTCTTTTAAAGCCACTTTGCTAATAAGATTAATTTTCTACCTTGCACTAAATGAAACAAGAATAAGAATTAGAACAACAAATTCTCAAATATGAGGATGGATTCATCATAAGAATGAGCTAATTATTTTTGGCCATTCTTTTATAAACATATCTGAGAAGTTAGGTACAAACTGTTCATACTCAGATATGATATTTGAAGTACAACTAGAAGCAGAAATACACAGGGAAGAGATTATGTCTTTTATTGATGAATGAAGTGTTTGCAATGAAGACAACAAAAGCACAAATGGATTTCATGCTTGTCAGGGAGYCACAAAGTTTTAATGACACGGATTATCCCATTGTGCATTTCTACAGCACCTCACAGTGGCCTCTATCCTTGTGAGAGTTGAGAGAATCTGGAGCAAATGATCATTTCATTTCATTCCTGTCATACTTATAAAATACACAACATTCTGTGAAAGTGAATAGTCCAGTTTCTGAGAATATCTATTAAACAGAGCAGATGCATGTCATGGTTTAACTAGAAATTCCAGTATTGCAACATAGGTTCCCTTTCATATTGTAGGAGAAAAACACCCTGAAATGAAAAATGTTAGACGTTCATAAAAAGCAAAATTATGATTTTTTTTAGGATGGGATTTTTTTTTAATTGATTGGACTACCTTCCCCCTACTTTTTTTTTTTTTTTTTAATTCAGTAATATGTTCCACTTACAAAAAATTTACGGTGTCATACAGCACGCCTGTACCACCTACTGATCATGGTCCCGAGGCAACCTTTTCATCTGGACTTGCAGGTTATGTTGACCACAATAACGAATGTGGCCACAGTTGGAGAACAGCCTTGAGACCAGGAGGCCACCTACGCACTCCACAACTGCATTTCTGCTAAGCTTTCCAGACRAGCAGGCCTGTGGTTGGGAGGCACTCTGTAAAAAAAGGCTACGTCCATTGCTACGTCCCTCACAGAAGTTGCATTTTGGAAGGCTGCTGGCCCTGTTCACACATACAAGCCACAGTCCCTTGTCTGACTTTGTATTGCAGTTCACATCACACAGCATAAACAAGAAAAATCTGCAGTGGGACGTAGTGAATATGGAATGGGTGAGCAGCCCAGCTTACAATGGGAGAAAAGAGGCTGGACAGCAAGTCCAATCCAGTTTAATGTAGGACTAATTCAAAACAGTACTCTGGATCAATTTATGAAATCAGATTTGCTTTTTTCAAGTCAAGTCTAGAAAGAAATAAATTGCTGCCACAGAAAATACTGATTCAAGTATTGTCTTTATCATTTGTAAACTCTTTACCAATGATTTTCATTGAACTTTAGTACAAAGCAGCAGTAATACCTACAAAATTATTATTTCTGTAGATATTAAACAGGAGCTAAATAACTAGGAATGAGCAGAAAGAGGAGGAGGGGAACAGACTAGTTGCTTCTATCATAACTGACAAAATCTAAAATGACACAGGATCTCCATAAATGACAGAAGAAGGCGCAGTCCGCAGATGTTCCCAGCAGCACTTCAAAATCGATAGGAGACGAAACTCTTCTCTTTGTTCCTGACTGTAAAATTGCCTGCAGGGTATTTCATGAGAGAGCTGGAATGTCTTTTCCAAACTGTTCACACTCAGCTGCCTRTATTCAAGAGATGAGCGTTAAACAGACATGAAAAGAAAATATGCAAGCTCTGAATCTATAGAAGACCAGTTTGAGGTTTCATTCCATGAGGGTAGGATACCTTTGYGGTAAATTTCAGAAAGTTAATTTTGGATCAATCTACCATAGGGGTGGTTGCTTTTCACTTCTTACAGCAGTGGAGGAGATTCAGCAAGCAATTCTAACTTCTTTAGGACTGCTGAACCTGGCGTGGTGCCTGTATGTTGCAGGAAATTAGCTTCTGAAGTTAATAGTTTAAAAAATGTAGGAGGAACCTATACTTGGTTGTTGTCTAGATAAAGACAGTCAAAGCAGACTGATGGATCTTCAAATTTATAACAAAAGCAGCAGTAATACTAAATACTTTTTGACAGATTTTGCCAAATATAAGGGATAAACTCCAAGTGGAAGTACATAGTAGAGAAAGGTCAGACCTTTAAAGATATTTTTCTATTAAGGATCTTTACCTTTATGTCTAAAGACTAAGCACAAGTTACTTTATGAAAAAAAAAATATTGAAGATGCAGGACCCAGTATGTCAGCTGTGGAAATTGAATCAGTAACATTACAGCTGTACCATTTTGGCATATGCTTAGAAATCATATTCTCATCATCTTTTGCTAGTAATTAGGCCACAACTAAGGTAATAAGGAAGTTTGATAGAGCTTTATATTTATGAATTTAGGGTCTTATTACCAGCCTAAATACTTTCAGCTGCTCTGAAGTAAAACACAGTCTGAGTGTGAACTCTGTCCCTAGCCAAGAGGCAGTCCCCGCTGTGGGAAGTGGCTAGTAGGGCTATTCCTTACATAAAACAAACCACAGTGTCTAGTTTATTGTTTGCTGTCATTTAAGAAGAGCCACCTTAAGTTACCTGCAGCAAAAGGGTCTCTGAAACTTGGTGCCAGCCGCTGGTTAGGACAGCAGCGCATAATGGCTGATGCAATAGCAGCGCCTAAGAACTGTTTGCAGATTAACCAAGATGCCAGGGACTTGCTTTTGCATAAGTCTTTGAAAGCTGTAAAGTCAAGAGAATGCTATAGGCAAACTAAAACATTCGCTGAAGACACAATCTGGGAGAAAATAACAGCAAACCCAGGTCAGAAGTGTCATAAATGCCAAGGAAGTGGAAATACAGAGGCAGGAGGCAAATCTTGCTCTGGTGACAGCAAGCTCCTGATGGGTACGTCTCAAGGACGAAGCACAAGTAACGGGTGCAGAGAAAGGAAAGCTCTTCACTTCCCAGCACAGAAGTGTTTAATTCTGCAGCCTAGTGAACTTATTTGGACTTTTTGAACTTATTTGGATTTTCAAAGACCCTTTAATGAAAAAGCGGTAGTTCAGAGCTTCCAGTATGTTGACAGGCTTGTTGACAGGGCCTGTCATCAGGCTCAGGACAGCCCCAGGCCGYGGTGGCTGTGGGCAGCACTTCTTCCTCCTTTTATCTCCAGACCTAAGGGTTTCAGTACCCAGGTGCCACGGCTGCCTTCCCATGAGCTCATCCCTATGTCGGATGCCCTGAGGCTCAGTGGCCAGCAAGGGCTGCAGCACCACAAGAAAATGAAATGGTGTGGTGGGGAGCCAGCTTTGTAGCGAAGATCCGSTGGTGGGGTGGTGGCCACACCTCGGCAGGGTACCTGGAGAAGTCCATTAACAGGGCCCTGTTAATGTTTGTGCAAATTCATTGTCTTCCTGCCCACAAAATTGGTGCTTTTTCATTACTAAATCTCATGAAATGCCATTTTGTATATGTTCATTCTGATCTTGTGTTAGTGTTACCTTTTTTTGATGCCCAATGTATGCCGGTATAAGTGAAGCGTAATCTGGCTCGTTAATAGTTATGAGTTTGACCTCTTTTCTCATCCAGCTTTTATACATTGCATGTTTTGTAATCACATGATGCTCATAGAATTAATGTGTTTGCATTTTATAAACACTCCTGCTAGAAATAAATCCTCTGACCTCTTTCAGCAAGTTTATTTCGGATCGAGAAAGCAGAAGAAGTCTTACAAACAGCCACCTGGAAAAAAAGAAATGTGATGAATATGTAAGTGCCTCTCACTGTTCTTTTCTCTGTCCAAATGAATATATATATTGTGCATATGTACAGCCTTTAGACATGGTCTTCCAAAGTGCTGAGCACACACAATTATAGCTGAAATTCAAGTTCAAGTAGGAACTGCTCATGCTCAGCACTTAAAAAAAAAAAAAAAAAAAAAAAAAAAAAAAAAAAAAAAAAAAAAAAAAAAAAAAAAAAAAAAAAAAAAAAAAAAAGGCACACACAAAAAGCAAGCATTTTGGTCCAGTTCAGACAAGGGAAGTCCTCTTGCCTTTGTTAGGCAGGAAGTCATGGTGGTTGCTTATGGCTTTACAATGTATAAATCAAGCCTAAGATGTTTAGCAAACATAGTGAAAGATGGATTTTTAAACTGAAATTGTACTCTGAGTTATATATTGCCTAGCCCATTTATGTCAATTTACGTGATCTATAAACAGTGATCAGAATATAGCTGTGAGAATGTTCAGTGACATTTTTTTCTCTTTCAAACCTTGCATTTCTATTGATTTGTTTCTATAGCAGTAGCTACTTACATTTGATATATCAAAAATATTGCAGATTAAAGTATAGATGCATTTCTCTGCTGTGTTCCAAACTGTTGCTTATATGTATATTTTTCATGTCTGCAGATTCCAGGAACTACTTCACTGGGAATGTCTGTCTTTAATCTCAGCAATGCTATTATGGGCAGTGGAATTTTAGGACTTGCTTTTGCATTGGCCAACACAGGAATTCTCCTTTTCTCGTAAGTATCAATGTGCTAAGTAGCAGGTTTCTGTGCAATTTCATTGTGTTTAAAGAACATGTGCACTGCAAGCAAGTGGGGTGATTTATAGTCCTTTTAAAACATGAAGTGCTTTTTTACTTCAGTGTAAGCAACCTGTATGAATAGCTTGGATTTCAGAATACTGATGGATACGTCAGTTTAGTTAGGTAAAGATGGACTCAAATATTCAAGTATAGTAATCGAGTTTTAAAATGTTAGTTACAAGTTTCAGACATATTTTTAATTCAAAATTGTGAAAAAAAAGCCACTAATTGTGGTTCTAAAGCAAATTAAGTCCATGTTATTTACTATAACACGGTATAACATGACAGCCTAGCTGGGATTTTACCTATGGTCTACAAACTACACATATATTAGAAATAGCAAATTTATGCAGTAGTGATAGCTRTGATGTGATAGTACCTGCTTCTTATTTCTGTTATAGGAGCTTTAGAGCTTTCAGCATGCATGGTACAATAACTACCTTTTTTTATCAAGAAAAGAGAGTATTTATACTCATTTATATGTTCATATTATATTTTCATCTCACTCCCACAGTTTCTTCAGTTTGTTATGTGAAAGGCCTTAGAAGCCAATATAAATATAGCCAAGATTTTAGTGTGAAAAGGGATTCGAGGTAGAGTACTCAACTCCACCAAAAAAAAAGGCATTTTTTAAAGGAGAATTTTATAGTGTAAAAATGAAACAGCGCCAAGGAATGACTAAGATGCAAAATACTGTGTTATTTTGGACTACAGYATGAGACATTTCATTGTAAAAAGTGATTGTTAAGAAATCAGTTGGGAATTGTACACAGATTCCAGTAATACGAGTTCATTGAGGGAAGAGCTTACAATATTTGAGAACTGTCCACAACTTACAGATAATTCTAAAGAGGTGTCATTTCTTGAATGACAAATCTAAAAAATATAGGGCTTTGTTGTTTGTTAGATTTTGGGGAAATATTTAATGGAAACTTTGTATATTACTGAGTGGATAGCCAAAGTGGTATGTAGAGCCAGGGTAGCAAAATCTATGCTGCTACTATATAATTCACTGTGGTTGGTAAAATCTGGGAATAATCCAAGGAATTAATCCACCTACATTAAGAATGTGTAGTCTCATAACTGTGTTGTAACTAAGCTAGGCTATAAAGTAGATGGGTTCTAATTTAGAGCACCCAATTTAAATTTAATCTTTCTTATAAAGAGGGACTGAATTTATTTCATTTTTGCTGGGTATTTTTTTGATAGTAGTCTAACCTGTAAGTGATATTCTACCCATGTTCTAATAATCAGACCTCTGAGAGCACAGTCTGGTTTTTGCAAAAAATTACCTCTGCTCAGCTTTGTTATTACCTTTTCCAAAATAAGATAATAGTGGCTCAGCCAAAGAGAAATAATTTTTACATGTTCATCACAAAATGTTGTCATACTGCACCCACAATTTTTCCTTACTGCTTTAGTTTCCTACAGATAATCCCATCCTCTTCTCTTTCTTTCAGCGCAAACATAGATTTTCATGAGAGTTTCAGTAAAATATGTCTTCTTTAAAGGATGTGAAAGTGTAGTTTCTTTTAAGTGAGGTAGATCAAACCAGTGATTCCAAACACCAGAAAACTTATAAAAGTCTGTGATAGTGACTGGGCATCTCCTGGTGCAAACAGTGTGTGTGTGGCTCTGTACCAGCAAATTTTACCAAGAACTGCCAAAGTTGAATGTTTTATAGAGATGTTATACAGTAAATAAGAGCATTATTCTCTACAGAGTTAACTATATGGATTTAAGACTGGATAACTGGTTTTGTTAGCTTTATAATGCCTTTAGAGCAGTTCACCTTGAGCTAGATCAGCCTACTGAGATCAAGGTAAGGAAGCTAGTAGGAGCTAACTGACCAGGCTAGCAGGGATTTCACCTTTGTAGCCTGGAGATGCAGGATCTTTGTGTGTAGCGTCTGTAGTTATGCCTGAATATTGAACTGCTTTAAATATTCTTTTATCACACARTAGTGTCAGAATTAAATCTMGTTCATCTGGATTTTTACATTTTTYCCACACCTTGAATCAGTGCATTTTTCCAATAAATGTATAGTTCTGTGTCTCTATCACAAGGTAGATCTTAGAACCACTTCTGCTTTACAAGTGATTAGAATCCTAGCAATAATTTCATCACTTTTTGCACATGAGAAAGTACTTACATTCAGTGCTGTTAAGTTACATAATTCTGAAGTGTTCCAAGGTTGCTTTGCCCAGGTAGTCTGTCTGCCAGTATTGGCATGCACCATCTCTGGAAAGCAGAAAATAGAGCAGAAAAATTAAAGGAGCATTTTAAGCACTAACAACGCAGATGCAGCTTGATTTCCWCTCTCACAGCTTTAGAACTGCTGCAATGTGAAGCATACACTACCATGGCTGTGGATCAGTTCAGAGCCTATATTCTTGGCACAGGGTATGCAAAATGACCATGACTGTGAATTCGTATTCTCACACACTATTTGTATAACTTAGTGCCATACTTAAGTGTCATACTTTCCAGGCAAAACAACTGAGGTAGGAACTCAGAAAAAATTAATTCTAATATTTTTAATAACTACAGCCTTTCCTTTATGCAAAAGGAGAGAAAACCTTGCTGCAGAAAGATGCCACTAAAGGCTCAGTAGGCGATAGCTGGACCAAGCTACCTGCAACAGCAGCACTCCCCATAGCTAAGCTCCCTCTGCCTGTGGTGCCACCCTGGAGCCCCAGGACTGCCGTGTTGGATCGCACTGCAGAGGCAAAGGGGCTGGCTAAATGCAAGCTGCTTTCAACCTGTATTTAGTCTAGCACCTCACAGTGCTAGWCTAAACCACGCCCCAGCGAAGAGCTGCTAAGATGATGAAGGGACTGGAGCATCTCTCMTATGAGGAAGGGCTGAGAGAGCTGAGACTGTTCAGGCTGGARGAGAGAAGATTGAGGGAGGATTTTATCAGTGTGTATAAGTATCTGAAGGTATCAAGAGGGTGGGGCCAGACTCTTCTTAGYGGGGCCCAGTGACAGGATGAGAGGCAACGGGCACAGACTGAAGCACAGAAAGGTCCAGCTGAAGATGTGGAAAAACTTCCTTACTGTGAGGGTGACAGAGCACTAGCACAGGTTGCCCAGAGAGGTTGTGGAGTCTCCATCCTTRGAGATGGTCAAAAGCCACCTGGACAGGGTCCTGGGCAGTGTGCTGTAGGTGACCCTGCTTCAGCGGGGGGTTGGACTAGACTGTTCTGTAATTCTGCGATGATCTAAAAAAACTCTGCTCAGTCACAGGGCTTGTTAGATGAGGGACAGCATGAGATTGCAGCCAGCTGCATGTGAGTCTAGATACGCCTGCCCTGCCCTGCCCTGCTCTGCGTTGGTGGCACGCTCTGGGAGGGATACTGCAGCCGCGTGAGGCCACCGCGCCATGCTCTGCCGTAGCCCGTTCCTCACGGGGACCAGCACTGTCTTGTGCAGGAAGGCAGGGGACTGCACGAGCTTCGCAGCTCTTCCGGTCACAAAGCCTGGGACGCCACGGCGGGCCGGGGGCAGCGTGTATTTCAGCTCACTTGGGAAGTGCCAGCTGGGAGCAAGAAGCAGGGGCGTTGCAGGAACAGTTTGTTCTTCCCAGCGCTGTATCAATCCCAAGCCCTAAATTGTCTGTTCTGAGTTTGAGGCGGATTCTGCCTGCGCTGGTTTCGTGCGTAGCTGCCAGCACCTCCTTCGAAGCAGTGCCCCGGTGCTCTCGGGGCTCGAGGCCAAGCCCCCCTGCTTCTGCTTGGAAATCGTGCGGAGCGAGCGGCGTGGACGTGTTCAGTCCATTCCAAGGGGCGGTCCTGGCCTGAACATCCTCGTCCGTACCACGGTCYTTACACAGACAAGTTTTTCATACAGTGTTAATGAAAATGCCAAGTGTCTCAGTGTAAGCGTCCTGTAGGGAGGTAAGGACAACGGCTCCTGGCTGCTTGGAGGTGTTATTTTTACCACTGCAAAGACTCCGTGAGCTCTGTGCCTGAAAATYGGAGCTTTTAGTTTTAAAATAGGCTTGATCGTGGCTCGCAGAGCCGGAGCCAGGGGTGGCTCAGCCRGACAGGGAGCAGCAGCGGCCGCAGGCGCAGTGGGTCTGCGGGGAGCGCGGGCGGGAGCGGGGCTCAGCCGAGCCTTGAGGAACKGAGCAGGCTGGGCTCATCCCAGCCCCGTCTCCTTGCCCTTCCCGCCTCCCGTCTTAAAAAAGGAGAGGGGGACCCACGCGCCCTGGGACGGGCGTGAAGGGCCGTTCCTGCACCCCTTTTGGCAGCGCACGGGCCACGACGTGGGAGAAGACGCTTCCCTCCCGCCGGGAAGTCCTTAAACGCGTGACTTGCCCTTGAAATTTTTTTACTCGGCTTCCAGAAGAAAGCTTTGGGCTGGGCGGTGGGGAGCACACGGCGCTCATCCTTGCCCCGGGCAGACCTTAGCTCGTACGTAGCAGGACACGGTGCAAGTCTCCGCAGGGTGCAGGCACCGCTTCTGCGAAGTCCAGCCAGTACTTGGTTGAATTCTTGTGCGTACAGGGCTTTATATGTCCAGTGTAATGTACTGAAATGGTAAACAGCATGTAAATCACATTTATTTTTAGTGCTCTCTGCATTGTCAAAAGAGTTTAAAAATTGTTTCAGCGCCAGTAAGTACCCGACCTGACGTGTAAAGCGTTGCAATATTACACCTCAGCTGTTATAGTAAGCTTTATTTTTCATTCTTTTGTAGGCTGCTTTTGGTTTCAGTGACRCTGTTGTCTATTTATTCAATATATCTCCTGTTGGTGTGTTCAAAGGAAACAGGTAATTTAAGGCATTTCTACTTCATACTATTTCAGTACAGTTGTAAAGAACAAGAGGTGAAAAGTAGTCAGAATAAGGCCAAGGCCTTGTGAAAAATAAGTTTCTGTCACTTTGACGTAACAGAAAGACAAAGACCTAACACTTTCTGGGTCAGAAGCCCAGAATTTATGTCGCGGCAATGGAGAACAGCATCTAACCAGCACTATGAAGAGGAAAATGTATGAAAAAGAGTGAATTCTACTGCAGTGAAATTCCACTTTCAGAGAGACAAACGGAACATCTCAAATAGTTTCTCTGCATTACAAAACCAACTTCAAATGAATTATAGTGATTCTTTGTTTACGGTGAAGCTTACTTGGAAATGCATTAATTGGTAGTGGTGAAATTCCTGGTAACCTTGATGGTGTAACAGGAGCTTTCCTAGAAGAAAATAAAAGGGAACTGTTCTTCCACAAAGAAAAGTATATCTCTAAGCAAAATATATTTCTAAACACAGGAATTAGAGATTATCCATACAGTGTTAAATGATTTCGTATTCTGAATTTCAGCAGTCTTTTTCCTTAGRGAGTAATCTCTGAAGCCAGATTTTTAAAAATATCTATGCATAAGAACATTGCCATATTTAAATATTTAATTTGGACATACATGAGTTACTGTTATAGCATGTATAATGACAATAACTGCCTATTTCAATTAGGTGCATGCCTAATTGTGTGCACATTTGTGCTCTATTAGTTCTCAAAATCTAAGCCCTGGTTTCTATAGTGCTGGAGATGGCATTACATTTAAGCTGAAAGTAACTGTTTATACAAGTTTCAAAGAACAAATGTCATCTATAAGGAAGTGTAGGTAAATCCAAACAATGAGATAAAATTTTTTGAATAGTCTGTTGAATGTTACATCTGCAATATTTCTCTTTCTATACTTGTGTATCTCGGCATCTTCCCAATGTTCCATCTTTTTTAACTGCCTGAACCACAGCTGATGGAAAAACACTTAACAAAAACRCAATGTAATTAATAGAGAAGCTTCTCAAGCTTGACAAATTTTAAAAACGAAGTTTTGGTAGAAGTTTCCCCACTTTTACAAGAAACATAGTACATGGAGAATTCACAAGTTAATRCTTCATCATTAAATATTGTAATCAACACATAAACCAGTGGCAGCCTTCATTTAGGCTGCTTAGTTAAACCAAGCAAAATTACAGCATTGTGCCACTGTGTCTTACTAGCTTGGCTGCCAGTGTTGAGTTGTGAATGCTGCAGTGCTGAATTTTGTCTGGAGAGAAGACTTTCTACCTCACTGCCCTTGAGGGTGCAAACCTAATATGCCAGAATGGGAATACCATACTTTAAATGTCACAAGAGGTATACATGGATTCATTAAAGGGGCATAATAGCCTCCTTAAGAGCTTCAATTTCAGAAGTGATTGGTAGCTAAATATAACATTTATAGAGGTCAAGAAAACATTCCCAAGTTTGAGCCCTACTAGATACAAAAGAAAGCTCTTTTTATTTGCAAAGGGAAGATGTAATTGCACAGATGAACAGCTAGCTGAAAAGGAATTACCTTTTTTTTAATTCAACAGCTTTTGTTGATATATTAATTATCTGTATCCCCATTTCTTTTAACACAGGCTGCATGGTGTATGAAAAGCTTGGCGAGCAGGTCTTTGGTACCCCAGGAAAAATGATTGTTTTTGGATCTACATCTCTTCAGAATGTTGGAGGTAAAGGAGATGAGATGTATGAAAMAAAAAGGCAAAACCCAGGGACATCTTAATAGTGGATTCATTTGTGGTCACCAGCCAGTCAGATTCCTCATTCTCTCAGTGGTGTCTTAGGGTCTTTCAAGCTCCTTCATATGACTCTAGCTACTATTTTGCACTCAGTCTTTGGAATATGATGTAAAAATGATTGTAAAAATGATCACTAGTTTACAGTCAATTACAGTTCTATATCTTATGTCATCAGAGACGGTGTAAGGAGAAAGGTTCAGGATGCTTTTCAGTTAGTATTCCACAAAATGTCTCGTCTATTTTCTAARATGACTTTCTTCTTTCTCCAGCAATGTTGAGCTATCTCTTCATAGTCAAAAATGAGTTGCCTTCTGCCATAAAGTTTCTAATAGGAAAAGAAGAATCCTTTTCGTAAGTTTAGTTCATTTTGGTGATTTGATTTTAGAATTTAATTTTGTGTATGCATGTATTTATAAATGTTTTAAGTACTGGATATTCTCAGGAGATTTTCACACGAATATATCAATGGATTAATAGAAAATAAGACAATCTTGGGAAGGAAAGAAGGAGGGAAGGGAGGTGAAAGTTAGGTCATCAGTGGTCATTGTCTGTGAACACCAGATTTTGCTTTAGAATTAGGATTTATAAAAATTCTTATCATAGCACCCGATATTGTACAGTGCTGAGCAATACTTGAAGATACTGAACATATTCGGCACTCACTGGGAGCAACACAAGTTAAAGATACTAAATATTTCMCTACATTCTTGGCATCTTACAGGATTTTGTCCCTGACGTGCAGTCCACAGTATAAAATTCTTCAATACTAATACATAACAACAGCAGAATATTACACTTAGATTTCTGCCACTTATCACTCCTTGACATTTAGGAGCTTCTTTAACAGAGGAGCAGTATTTCTTTGTAGTGTTAAATGTCCTTTCACTGGATTATATCATGTGTTGTCATGCAACAGAAAAAAATAGAAATCCCATTCCTCAGATTTTCATATTAAATTGGACAGGGCAGTGAAAATACATCAACAGAACAGTCACTAATGCTATCCATTTTCCCCTTTCCTGCTCTCCAACAGGACAAGGTTCAAAGCCCTTTGCTAGAAGATGTAGCCGGTGGCTGGGTTAGCACGTACAAGCCCACAGCAGCCTGATCTGCAGCTCAGGCACGTGCCCGGGCGGTTCAGCAGAGAGGTTGCAGTGGGTCCCCCGTGCCACACTGTGCTGTGGGTTTGGCCTTTTGCGTGATCATCTCTCATCCTGGCAGAGTGGCTTATATCAGGTTGCAGCAGATATTGCTCCACCCCGCAGCCACAGTCACTGCTGTCAGCCACAGGGCAATATTTTGTCTAGGGTCTATGAAAATCTGCTTTATCTATAGTCAAAACTGCAATGTATTTTACAAACTTCATACTAAATGATTCCAGTTCTCTACAAAGATCAGACATGGCCCCAGTCATTTCTTCTGTAGGAGCTTGTAGCGTAAGACCAAAGATCGTTCTGCTGCTGTAGTAATTAAAGAGCGGCTGAGGGGAAACCAGAGAGCATTTATGTATGTTCATGTTTTTTTTTTTTTTTTTTTTTTTATGTTTTATCCAGGGCGTGGTATGTGGATGGGCGGTTTCTTGTTGTCACTGTGACGTTTTGTATAATCCTCCCTTTATGCCTCCTTAAGAACTTAGGTAAGGTGCAAATGTCATTATGGGAATGAAATAAATGATTCGGGACATCATGCCACTGACAGTTGTACTGACAACTCAAATAATTTAAAAGTTTGTGCTCTCCTTGTAATCTAAGCAGCTGCCTGGGCTAGGAAATAGCTGTGTTTTGAGCATCTTGGAAGAAGTAGGCCTGAAGTGTCACAGTGGATGAACTCAGTATAAACRAGCTTCATCCATATGATTGTGGAAATTGATTGAAAAATTTGTAGTTAAAAGGGTGGTTATTTCATAAGGTAAATATATTCTGTGTGGAAACCATAAGACTATGTTTACGAATTGTGGGATTGCAAAAAGTATTTTTCTATAAATGTTAAAGTTTTCAATGGTCAAGTTAATTGGAGTATTAAACTTGTAAAGTTATATGTGTATAAAGGATCACATTTTGAAACCACAGAGATGCTGATAAGTACACAACGTTATTTTTTGAAATCATGTAACAAGTTTTGGCACTGAACTCCTGTTGCGATCTTTCATTTGAGAAACTACCCGTAGTAACTTCACGTTGCTGCRTATCAGGGAATTCAGTTTACGCTCCCATGGCAGTTTCCCATTTTCTAGTTTGTTTCAATTGCTACAGCTCCTTTCAGAAGTAAAATCAGTCTAGCTGCCATAAAGATGACCATCAGCAAAATTAAGAAATAATACATAGCCAAACTGATCAGAGCAAAGCTCTCCGCTCTGTGTTTGCAAGCCAGGAGCCTTGTGAAGTGAAAAGTTCCCAAATCAACAAGAGAGGCCTTTGTGCTGCCCAGATGCTTGTGATGCATGTTAAATAAATTTAAATGTTTCATAAAGTAATAAAGAGAAGAAGAAAAAACAGATGTGCACAGTAAAATAGTTACGGATTAGCTTTCTTTTGAATTTCTTTCAGGGTATCTTGGCTATACCAGTGGATTTTCGTTAAGCTGCATGGTATTTTTCCTCATAGTGGTAAGTTCAGCTTGCTCTGTTGGCTGGATTAGAGTTGCTTCATAGAGTATTCAGGATTTCTCAAGCATTCGAATTTTAATTAGCTTTTTATTATTACTTTTAGCAATTAGCTCTTTTCTGCTCTTCTTCTAGGTTATATACAAGAAGTTTCAAATTTCCTGTTGCAAATTGGAAATAAATGCAACATCTCCTATCCTATCAAATAGCTCAGAATATGAGCATATGTGTAAGCCAAAGTATGTTATCTTTAATTCCAAGGTATGTTTCTTTTTATGATACTTATTTTTAATACACATAAGATATACACTCACACTCCATGTTTTTAATCAATCAAAAATACCATGTAGGGCCTGATTCTGTCATCCTTCCATATGTGCTCTGAAAGTGAATGCACAAATATTCTCTCTCCCCAGTTTTATGCAAACACCATGCTGAATTCAATTCTTTGCAGTCTTACTCTGCCTCTCTGTTCCCCCAGGAAGCTGAGGTAGAGTGAGCTGCCTCGGTGGTACATGGGCTAAGGTTACGAGCCTGAGCTGCCACCAGACAACAAATGCTTTCCTTGGGGGTGTTTCCTTTCTGCTGCTTCTTACTATATATGCTACAGCTGAGCCTTTAGACTGCAGTTGAGCAGAAACTGTAAGCAGATTTTTGCATCCAAAGCCCAGAAGTAATCCCTCTGTCCTTCTGCACACAAACCACTTCTTTGTGACACAGTGTGTGTTTCTGTAGCCATGTAGTGAACTGGATCAGGAAAAAGATACAGCTGAAAGCTAATCCAGCAAAAATTTGGTTGCTTTTCAGCTGGRTGCTTTCCTCGATCACTGCACAGCTGCAGAAAAAGTTATGCCATCACAGGGAAGAAGGCACGAGAGAGCAAGCAGCTGTAGTTGTGGAAGCAGTAGGATTGCTTTTCTCAGCTGCGCTGGTTTGAAGTGTTCATTAAGCTGTGTCCTTATTTAGTAGAGCAGGGTCCTCAGGATATTAGTTTGCATCACATGAATAGTRTATGTATGCAAAAAAATGTGTTTTTTGCACGAGCTTTCAGTTCTGATCTGAACTGAAACTAGTCTGAGAACATCTTTTTTTTAAGTTGAGGGGGAGCCATCAGCCCAGGGACTGAGAGTTAGTCAGCTTAGTGTGTGCAATATTACCTTAGGTGTAGATATATTATAGATAATTAACCTTGAAGGGCAATCTTGGTTCTCCTGGAGTAAATATTAGTATTTACTTCCGAGTCAATAGATGCGCTCCAGAAGGCTCAGTCCACCTGGATTAGGCAGGCAGGATCTGAACTCTAGAGATTTACCCTTGGGGCCAACTCTTTGCCCATCATTTTAGCAACTTTGGTGTGTGGCAGAGCAGCTGGTTCCCCTGTTGAGGAATGGCATACAGGGAGAGAGGGAGAAAAGGTGAGGARGGGCCACTAGAGAACGACCACTCTGGTTTCTGTGTCTCACAGGACTCAAGAGTAGCCTACAAGGCAATCCCAGAACTGCTGCTGCAGAAATGGGATTCCCGTGACCAAGGCGAGGAAATCTCAYGGTGTTGGGGAAAGCCGCATGCGAGGATTGACTCATTTTATCCTCACGAAAGGGCCTGTTTTTCATATGATCTCAGCTTCTACCAGTTTCTGGGGAAGAATGGAAGTATTTGAGTGCTGAGATCACTTGTAAAGTTTGGCTGTGTGCTGACAGCTGAAACCCACTGGATTTTTGGTTGAGAAGTGGGTGAGGTTCCCCTCAGAGGCCTTCTGCGCTTCCTAGTGACGTAACGGTCTCTCTCTTTCCCCAAGGACTGAGCATGCTCCCTCCACAGTCCTCCTAGCCCTTTTGTTGGCCTGGGAAAGGAAGGGACTGAGTGTGGTACCTTGAATTACCCATTTATTTGTAAGTTCTACATTCCTCTTCTCTTTTCTTACAGTCTGGATATGGGCTTCACCTTCAGGACTTCAGCGTTAGCACTGCTGGTGCAAACCCCACTCCACACCAAGGCAGAATAGTGTAGTGSCGATCCGACACATCCCTTTTTACAAGTGACTGTGTATTAGGAACAAAGGCAGTAACTGGGCAGGGAAACCCACTCCAGGGAACAAAACCGGTAGCCACGTGGCATCCGCTGCTGCGCTCTGAGGACAAAGTCGGAAATGTGTCTGCATGACCAGTGTGAAGACTTTGTCCTCCCATTAAAAGAGCACCGTTCTCCACGTTGTGTT
This sequence comes from Rhea americana, assembly GCF_003343005.1. Classification (NCBI taxonomy): domain Eukaryota; kingdom Metazoa; phylum Chordata; class Aves; order Rheiformes; family Rheidae; genus Rhea; species Rhea americana. The sequence continues at coordinate 225,214 of NW_028186449.1, forward strand.
ACACACACGCTAATTGACAGGTCTTCTGCCTTCCCTGAACAGGGCTCTCAATGTTCAGTTGAAGAGTCCAGAAAGTTGCGAGCTGAGGTAGTTGAAAAACACTGATCATTTCTTTATGCCRCTGGGGCAAATATGTATTCTTCTTAACTTTTTTCCTGAAATTCTCTTTGAACAGACCGTGTATGCTTTGCCCACCATTGCTTTTGCATTTGTGTGCCACCCATCCGTCCTTCCAATCTACAGCGAACTCAAAGAGTAAGCCTTTTTCTTTTTCCAGTTAATTGTTTTGAACTGTTTTGCACGGAAAATGTTAGTGCAGAGGTGCTCTGAGTCATTCGCGCCATTCAGAGGAGATGTGCTTTAATAAAACCAAACAAGCCAAGGAGCATGGCTGTCAGCTAGGAAATCTGTATTCCCAGATGTGCTGTTGGGGTGGTGGGGAAAGATGAGGATAATGCAACATTTGGGGAGTTTTCTCTGGAAGTACAGAGCGGTTTGGGAGAGCCAAGTAGTACAGATCATTATTTTGCAAGAGAGAGGTGTGTATTTCAGCTACTGGCATCTGTTCCAGCGTAACTAAAAATCTGTTGCAGTACGAGAAAAAGTATTCTCAGCCTTGCCTATAGTAAAATATCTTTACCAGTACAGCTGTCTTGGTGAAACCTGGGAGAGACATGGTTTATATCAGYAAAGGGCTTCTTTAGTCAGTCCAAATTTATCTGTGCCGGGACTTTGGCCAGATAGACATATTGATCTGTGCTATGACATTTTCAGGCTTCCAATCAAAACAGCTCTGGTAGGAAAAAAAAAAAGTCCGACTAGCTCTTAGAGCTGTAAAGAGCGAGTTTTAAAAGCTGTYAGGGATGGGCTGCATTATTACAAAAGTAGACGACTCCTCATGATGTGCCTATCACAAGTAACTTTTCTTGTGTAAGAAGAAGGCCATACATAACGTGTCCTTTCCAAGGGCACAAGGATGCCACACGCAGTACCAACACCTGCTTGCAGCGTGCAGGCCAGTCGAGCGTTGCTTGCTGAGCATAGGAATTGCACGTTACAGTCCCTTTGGTGGCCCAGTCCGCCTGCTTTCCCGGTCGGCTTTCATTTGCTGGATGCTTCTCTTTAAATTCAGACAGCAACAGCTGCCCCAAGATGCCACCCTGGGCCAGGGGATGCCTGTTCCTTTTCCAAGAGTGTTGCAGTCGGGGATGTACAGGCTCTTGAAGAGCCCCTGGGAAAGGCTGTAGAGACTTAGGGCTATAAGCGAGAGCAGTGGTACAACCTGCTGCACAACCAGCCTTGCGTAGGGGCACCTCTGAGTTGTGTCGGTGGTCAAGACACAAGGGATGGAGACTCTYGGCGAGGGTCTTGCTCCCAGGGCTACCTTTGGTTTCGTAGCACGGGGACGTCGCGGCGGGGCTGGAGCCAGCACCACTGCGTTGTCGCAGGGCAGCAACTGACGGCCCTGGGGACCAGGCCAGGTTGGGAGGGTCATGGGGTGCAGGTGATTTTGGTTTCAGGAGCCTCCAGTGGGTTCTTAGGTGTCTACTTAGGGCATGCCTGTGTGCATTTAAACGGCCAACTTCAGGTACCATAGTATAAATATTTCAGAAAAAAAAATCTAAAAATGACATGTTCATACTTGACCCATTTTATAACAGTCTACAGTAGTCTGTATAATTTGGTTATTTTCTACCCATGGGGTAGAAATGTCTGTCTGCAGACTTTTAGAATTTTCTTTTTTCTGTGCATACTTTTACTCTTTGTTTATTTTGGACCTTTAATTTAATTGCTGAAGTGTTTACAGGCTGCCCTGTCCACTCTTCTTCCCCCTTCGCTCAGTTTAAAAGGGTTGGCTAGGGAGGCAGCCCAGGATGGTCTCTGTGCTGCTCGACACGAGCACTGAGTAAGGCCCATTTTGCCCATCTTYCTCTTCCTTGTGCAACTGTCAAAGAATTCCCATTTTAAATGAAAATACGCTCATGAGCCTCTCCAAAGATAATCAATATGTTTATGCAAAGACTTAATACATTTTTAAACAGCTATCGAAATGCATTCCAACCATTTTTATGTGTTTTTTTCTTCTTTCTCCAGCCGTTCACAGAAAAAAATGCAGTTGGTTTCAAATATCTCATTTTTTGCCATGTTTGTGATGTACTTTATGACTGCCATATTTGGCTATTTGACTTTCTATGGTAAGTAAACAGCTTTTTCTGATCAAAGTAGAAAGAGAATATATGTGAAATGTTCATTTATGTTCTTATAGTGAAATACTTTTTCAAATATTTTTCCTTAACATTTTCATATTGAAGGTACAGATYCTTTTCTCTCTTCCCTCTGTGGATGAAAAGTGCAAGTAAGAGTATTATTTACAAAAGGCATATTCAAAATGTGAGGAAGAGATTTGTTTAAAGGAATTGGGGATTAGCTGGGTCCTATTAAGTTTACCTGAATTTTGTGCACATTGGTTATAATTTATATATGACTGATTCTGCATATCTGTATAAAACAAGACTGATTTGAGAATAGGTCCTGGCAGATGGGTATCAAATCAGCCGTCATAGCTCTTTGATTTTCTTACTGACATTGTCCTCATAGAGATAAAGGACGAAATGTTTTCCCTGTGTCTCTAGAGTTGATCCCTTCAGCTTTTGGTTAAATAAATTGGTAAGGCAGCTAGGCAAGTGTAGAGCATTGTCCCAGCTCAGCAGCCGAAGGATGGTTGTTTCAGTGTCTGAGACTTAAACTGCTTTTCTCTTCATAAGTATCTGTTCCCTTTAAAAAGTAAACAATTTATATTGTATCTCAGTCAAGTAACATGGGATAAAATATGACTCTTGCCCAGGAAGCTACTCTCAGTTCTCAACATAATGGAAATCTTGAAATGTAGTACGGTTGTTCGGGGTGCCATTAAAGGCACACAAGACAGATTACAAAATTGACCCTTGTTTTTTACCTCAGAGTCTCCCAAAGGTTATCAGTCTTATTCATTGCATGCAAAGTAATTTTTAGTTACAGTCTCCACATTCATGATATCATTCATTGAYAGCCACATATTTCAAGAGAAACAACAAATACAAAGTTTGGCATTTTTCTCAAAGGTGTGCCTGTCTCATAATTTGTTTTCTCAAGATGATGTTCTGATTATGAGGCCGTGAGTCTGCATGCATTAAAAATAATTTGAAATCATCTGTTCTAATTTTCCCAGTAAAACTGATGGAAGTGAGAGTGTATATATACTACAAGTGACAACAGCAACAGCTGTTCTTATCCAACACCTGGGCTGCTGCTCTCTCATACATCTTCATAGAAATACATCATATGTATTAAAATTAGAGGTCCAATTAATAGCCCCAAGGAGCAAGTGGGTGTAAATCCGTATGAACCCATTCACTTTGGCAGGGAGGAGATTCTGATGCGATTGGCCCAGGGATCTGAGGAAACGGATCCATAAAGCTCACCTCCGGGAATCTCCTGCGCCCCTCGGAGGCGAGGGGCTGGAGTCCGTGGAGGTAGGGGCTGCTGCTTTCTAGTTCTCCCAAGAGGGAATGACMGAGTCATTTCCTGGTATGTCTTGTGTCCCTCTCCCCAGGTCAGATATTCATGCTCCTGAATTGTGAGAGCATGCGGATGGAAGCTGGACGCCTTCGTACGGCTCCGCTGGGCTTGTACAAAGCCATTAATCAGTGCCCTGAGACACAGCAAAAGAGAAACTAAGGGGAAAATAAAATTCTTCCATTTTTATCTTTCTTACCCTTGAGACTGACAAGATCTTATGTACAGTTCATATGTACAGTTACAGTTTTCTAACCCTCTCCTCTACCCTTACCTGGGTAAGAACAGCATTTTTATTTTGTCCATTTCTTTTTGACACCAACGTTACTTGTCTGTTTGCTATGTTCTCAAAAGTGTTACAGTTGTAACTATATTTATATTGCAGATTTACAGAAAAGAGGTGGTTTTTTCCCCCTAAAAGGTCACTGTGGTTGGGCTCTGCGGTATATCTAGCTGACAGGAAAACAGACCTTCAACTATGAGCCCTGCCTTTCACTTCCTACCTGGCTGCAGTCCGTGAGTGGTAGCGAAGCTGCAGCCTGTGCTCGCAGGAGCAGAGTAAGCTCTGTGTCACAGAAGCTCTGTGTGTGCTCGGCTTGAAAAATCCCACTCCTAATCTGCAGGGAGGTGGGAAAGCATTTTCTTTCTCCTGGTGGGAATTCAGCACTGTTGACACGTGATCTCTCCCTGGAAGGACTTCCTGCGGGGAATGCAAGCATTTTGCAGCAGGATGGCTCTCTCTGCCTTCGGAAGTACATARGATTTTACCACACGTCAAAGATTTTAAATGGCATATGCCCACCAAGCTCCCTTTAAGGACTTTGGTTTCAGAGCTATTACGTTTTATATCAGCTTTCTAAGATTAGCAGACGAAACAAAACACGAGCTTTTCTAAAAAGCGGCAGGGAGTGCGCTTTTGTGGTAAGCTGCACAGCTGCTTCCTTAGGTTATTGTTACTAGATATTTTAAAAATGCAAGGCAAATGCATAGGTCTCACAGCAGCTTGTTTTTCCTGTCGGTTAGYGCACACAGACCAACTCTGCAGTATTTATCACAGCTTAGAGGAAACATTTTTGCAGGAGGTCTTGTTAAAATACTGTCAGTGGCCTCGGCACTAGGCACCCACAGTGATCGTCTTGGCCACATTCAGGCCGGGAGTGCACGCGGGGCAGCTGGCCAGCGTGAGACCGAGCTAAAAGCACTACCGAGGAGCGATTACAGGCCCAAGAGAAAAAGACAGAAAGGCATCCCCCAGAGGAGCTGCAGAAGGATTTGAGTGCAAATGTCAGCATGTCCTGCTGAGAGCTGACCCAAGATACGCTTGGTTCTTATTTAAGAACAAAGGCACTGCTTTTTGCTGCAAGTTTATTTGCAGTTTATATTAATTTAGCTGAGCCTTGTCATTTGTATTAAATTCAGCCATTGCAGTGCATGTGGTTATTTGCGTGTTATTTGAAACGTTTAAAAAGCACTCTTTAGAACCCAATTAGTAAACCCCAATTGGAAATAGCTTCTTTTCACTTTACTTATTTTTTATATATGTAAGCAAGTCTTGATGTATGTCTCACTGTTGTCTTTCCTATAGTGAAAATTATCTTAGACATGTGCTTTCTTGACTGAGGATGCATTCCTAAATCAGGCCTAAGGGTTAATCTGAGATAATGAGATCATTAGGATTTGGTTGAAAATACTGTTTTAACTCAAGAATATTTAATTTCATACTCTTGTCTTCAGAAAAATCACTTGTTGTTCAAGAAGGCCATTGTTAAGCAGTGGCTGCTGTGAACGAATTGCCTGTTTGCTGGAACACTTACCTTATTGTCTTTTCCATAGACGATGTGCAGTCAGATCTGCTTCACAAGTACAAGAGTAAAGGTGACATCCTTATCCTGACAGTACGTTTAGCTGTAATTGTTGCAGTGATACTCACAGTGCCCGTGCTGTTTTTCACTGTAAGTAATAATCTCTACACGCTTTGGAAGTAGATAACATCTGTACACAGTGCATTTTTTCAAAAGACAGTTTAGCAGTTTCTGAATCAGTGATGTTGCTGCTGCAGAAAGAATTTGAGCTTTTTTCTGTCCTTTCCCACACCACACTCCCACTAACTTCTGGAAAAGTTCTCCCTGACAAAAATAAATCAATCACTTTTGGTCTTAAATCTGTTTTCAATTGAATCTGCAGGGGCTCTCTCTTATTTCACATGATTTTACTAGGAGCAGGCTCAGAGGTGAAGTTCATTTTTAAGTGCAAAAGAACTACAAAAGGCATGGTAAAGAGAAATATCCTTGTTCAGACCCATGTACACATACAGTTTTGAAATATCAAACTAATTGCAAGGATTAATTCAAGGAGCATTACACAAAAGACCACAGAATTTTTGCTGATTTTATGGGGAGCTCATTGTGACATGAAGAATGATTAAGAAAAAAAACATGAAAAGCATTAAATTGGCTTTTAGACTACTCCTGACAGAGAACTCTCTCTTTTCCTGCAGGTGCGTTCATCATTATTTGAGCTGGCTAGAAAAACAAAATTTGACCTATGCCGTCATGTTGTGGTTACTTTTGTTCTTTTGGTTATCATCAACCTATTAGTCATTTTCATCCCAACCATGAAGGATATTTTTGGAGTTGTAGGTACAGTATCCTGGTTTTGTACTACTAAAAAGAAGCTGCTAATTAGCAGTGTAAGAATTTGCTGTTGTTGACAACTAACAACACTCATTTATTTCAATTTTTCAGGGGTTACTTCTGCCAATATGCTGATTTTCATTCTTCCTTCATCGTTGTATTTAAAAATTACACATCAGGATGGATCAAAATTGACTCACAGGATTTGGGTAGGTGTTTATTTCCAATCAATACGATGCTTTTATTTTGTCATTCCTTAAAATGTGCTAGTATTGAAAGTAGATCTGATTCRGCTATCTGAACATATCTGTGAACATCTTTTTGTTACCTTCCCTTCTTGCCTCAGCCGGTTGTCAGCCTCACTTGTCTTTTTTTTTTCACCGCCCTTGTGAGCCTTCCAGCATTGGGTCCTTACCGCGCAGAACACTTTGTGTTCTCTGGGTTCTCCTCCTCTGAGCGTGTCTGCCCCAGCTGGAGAGCTCCACCTTTGCAAACAGCAGTAGCTGGAGGCAGGGTACTCTTCCAGCACTGTTTGGCAGCTCTTTCAGCCAGACAAGCACTCTCCAGTTCCATGTACAGAGCATTCTGTTTGCAGTGTTTCTTGCTCTGTTTTATGGGAGCTGAGTCAAGTTTAGGGTGCTTCCATCAAAAGACACCAGCCGAAATGTTAGCCCTTGAACATGCATAAGCATACAGGACAGAGCCTTGAGAATATTTTCCATGAGGCCAAGAAGAAGTTTCAGCTGAAAAGACACAGCACTCATGTATAATCCCACTCTGAAATTTAGCAAATACTAAAGATACKGTTGTATCTTCCATTTTGAGATGATTTATTGTAAATTCCGTATAGCTTCTGTGGATGGCTGGGTACACTATGAGCACTCTGCAGTCAGTCCTTTCTGCTCTGAACAGGCAGGCAGGAAGCCCATGTTTCTCTTTGGGCTCCATCCACAGACTCCAGGATTAAAGGGCTGAACTTTCATAGAGATGTACCCAATGAGAAAAGCCACTTTCATGTGGCTTTGAAATGGGCAGAGCTGATGGGTTCTAGAAATAGAGTCACTTAATCCTCTTTAGCGATGATCAGCATTTAAGAAGTGAATTGGAATTAGAAAAAAACGGTTTTAATGTTAAGCAATTAATTATTAATGACATTAATATGTTCAATCATCTATGGGTCTCACTTTTACCAAAGTGCTATCCCATTTTCACTGATAACTTTAATACATCACCTTGTAAATCTTCTTAAAAAGAAAAGTTACCRTATTTCAATTAATTGTCTTTCCTTTTTGTTCCAGGCTTCTCTTTTCTTGGCACTGGGGATAATATTTTCCCTAGTGAGCATTCCTTTGGTCATCTATGATTGGGTACAATCAGGAGGCAGTACCGAAGGCCACTGAAGCTAACCTCRTTATGAAAAGGAGACATCCTTGTTTGCTACACACCAAATTGCAACCATCCGTTCTGTTATCTATTCCATCTTTTGTGAGTTTACTCAAATCAAATCCAAATAGTGATTACCCCGTACTGAAAGTACCATTATGGATGTATTTTCTTGCAAAAAAACAGATCCTTTTTCCAACAGACATATCACTGTGTCCTGTGATACTGAGTTATCAGATCAGCATTAAGTCTGTGTTAATCATCTGTGAGACTATACAGAGCGTTGCTCATAGGAATTCATCACAATTAATTTGTTTTTCCTCTTCCACCCATGAACTGCATTGTTCCTTTAATATTCTTAGCCYGTAAACCATAACCTCTGCTCCTTTAGAGCAAGCAGTATTTGTTGTTATCAATCCCAGCTGGAGTAATTGTTCCAAATGTTGTCAGTTCACACCCTTCCACTTGCCTTTTAACCAAAATTCTACTCTTAAATTGTACGCATTTGGTTTGTTTGTTTGTTTGTTTTGTTGCTGTTTCGTGCACCATTTGCCTCACTGAGTAAGTGTAGCATTCTGGATATGAATATGAAAAGCACCATGAGGGTGTAAATCAGCAATGTATAAACGTAGGTCCTAAATATGGTGCTTCTCTTTAAACATTGTGATGGAATAGCCAGCCATACGGCTTGGTTGTTTTGTTGCTTTGGGAACGGACACGTGTGTATGTATGTGGCGTGTGTTTGTGTGTGCGTGTGTGTGTGTGTTTTTATGAAGGGGTGCAAGGAGCAGGAGAAGGAAGATCATCACCAGCTACCATTTCCCTGGTACATTTCAGTTAAAACTGACCAAAAAATAGACTTGAGGCAAAGCAATGAGTACCTGAGAGTGAAGAGAAGCAGATATTCCAAGTTTTCCATAGGAAGTCTGCATTTTCTTCAGCATTAAACTGTTTACTAATGCCCCACTCTTTTCAGGAAAAAAATGGCAAGCTCCATTTTTTCAAAGCCTACAGATTTAATCATACTTTATGCCTTTTYCATTCTGGCATTCATTTGTACATACCCAAGGCTGTCCTTGTAAAGACTGGCTCCTCTTCTCTGTCCTATCTTCTTCCCACTGAACTCAGCAGGATTTTTGACAGCAGTGGGAGCAGGATTTGACTCACCCTACTAAACTACTGGATTTCTAATGGCAAATGAAATCTTTAACTCTTCTTTAAACAAACGTAAACACTTTTTATATTTAAAATGTTTCATTTACATTTCTCATTCCTTAGTTCTTCATAACAATGAAAGAAAAGACATTAAATTACTAGTAGCAGAAACACTGTAACTTGCATCTGTTGTCCACTAAATAAGCACTTGCCTAATGCCTTATAGCTGATGTAGAGAACTACTTATAGAGATTGAAATGCTAAGCAGGTGATTGTTAACCATCTTAAGCAGACAACATCTATTACTGCACTGCCAGCCACATAAATGTGTTCACTTTGCATCGTTTACTGTGTGAGTTAAAAAGTGTCTGAGTTTTACTCTCAAAGTATGAACCAGGCTTCTGTTGAAAGACCAATGGCTAAAGAGAGCCCTGATTCACATTCAGGGGCTAAGTAATGCCTTCTCTGTGTTCAAGATATATCTGTCAGTACGCAATGACTCCCTGTTCCCAGTAGCTGATTCATTTTCAACTCCTATGGAAGGAGACTGTCATTAGCAGTGCTGTCTGTGGGTATTATATGTCTTTGCAGCTTATTCTTTTTAACATGAGGGATGGAGAATTCAAGATCTTCGGATTTMTGTGAGCTATTGAATTGCCTCAGTTTCCATTGCATTATCCTACATTTCATAGAATCACAGAATTATAGAATCAGTAAGGTTGGAAGGAACCACTGGAGATCATCTAGTCCAACCTCCCCACTCAGCAGGGTCACCTASAGCATGTTAGACAGGGTTGCATCCAGGCAGGCCTTGAAGATCTTCAGAGAAGGAGACTCCACAACCTCTCTGGGTAACCTGCTCCAGTGCTCCATCACTCTCACAGGGAAGAAATTCGCCCTCACAGTCAGACAGAACTTCCTGAGGTTCAATTTCTGCCCCTTGCCTTTTGTCCTGTCACACGGGACAACTGAAAAGAATTTGACCCCTGTAGAGGGGCAGGATCACCTCCCTCCACCTGCTGGCAACAGTTTTCTAATGCACCCCAGGATACCATTGGCTTTCTTGGCCACAAGAGCACATTGCTGGCTCATGGTCAACTTGTCATCCACCAGCACTCCCAGGTCCTTCTCTGCAGAGCTGCTGTCCAGAAGGTCAGCCTCCAGCTTGTACTGGTGCATGGGATTATTCCTCCCTAGGTGCAGGACTCTGCACCTGATCTTGTTGAACCTCAGGAGATTCCTCTCCACCCAGCTCTCCAGCCTGTCCAGGTCTCTCTGAATGGCAGCACAGCCCTCAAGTGTATCAGCCACTCCTCCCAGCTTGGTATCATCAGCAAACTTGCTGAGGAGGCACTCCGTCCCCTCATCCAGGTCGTTGATGAAGAAATTGAACAGGCTGGGACCCAGTTCTGAGCCCTGGGGGATGCCACTAGCCACAGGCCTCCAACTAGACTCCACGCCACTGATGACGACCCTCTGAGCTCTGCCTTTCAGCCAGTTCTCAATCCACCTCACTGTCCACTCATCTAACCCACACTTCCTGAGCTTCTCTAGGAGGATGTTATGGGAGACACTGTCAAAAGTACCTTGTGTACCTTGCTGAAGTCAAGGTACACAACATCCACTGCTCTCTGCTCAKCTACCCAGCCAGTCAGTCCATCAGAGAAGGCTATCAGATTGGTTAAGCAGGATTTCCCCTTGGTGAATCCAGGCTGGCTACTCCTGATCACCTTCTTTTCCTCTATATGCTTAGAGATGACATCCAGGATGAGCTGTTCCATCACCCTTCTGGGAATGGAGATGAGGCTGACTGGCCTATAGTTGCCTGGGTCCTCCTTCTTGCCCTTCTTGAAGACTGGAGTGACATTGGCTCTCTTCCAGTCCTCAGGCACCTCTCCAGTTCTCCATGACCTTTCAAAGATGATGGAGAGCAGCATTGCAATAACATCCACCACTTCTCTCAGTAGAGGGAGAAGCCTTCTATTTGAAGAAGCCCTTCTTGTTGTCCTTGACATCCTTTGCCAGATTTAATTCCAAATGGGCCTTAGCGTTCCTCATTGCATYCCTGCATACTCTGACAACATTCTTATAATCTTCCCAAGTGGCCTCTCCCCTCTTCCACATTCTGTGTACTTTCTTCTTCYGTCTGAGTTTTGCCAGGAGCTCCTTGTTCATCCATGCAGGTCTCCTGCTCCCTTTGCTGCACTTCTTACTCATAGGGATGCACTGCTCTTGAGCTTTGTGGAGACGATCCTTGAATAATAACCAGCTCTCTTAGACCCCCCCTTCCTCCCCTTCCTTCTAGGGCCCTAACCCAAGGGATTCCTCCAAGTAGTTCTGTGAAGAGGCCAAAGTCTGCTCTCCTGAACCCTAGGGTTGTGACCTTACTTATTGCCTTGCTTTCTCCATGCAGGATCCTGAATTCTGCCATCTGATGGTCGCTGCAGCCAAGGCTGCCCCCAACCTTCACACCTCCAACAAATCCTTCTTTGTTGGTTAGTACAAGTTCCAGCAGCACACCTCTCCTCGTTGGCTTCTSCACCACCTGTGTCAAAAACTTATCATCGCTGCTCTGCAGGAGCCTCCTGGACTCCTTGTGCCTGGCTGTGTTGCCCTTCCAGCAGATATCAGGGTGGTTGAAGTCTCCCCTGAGAGCCAGGGCCTGTGATCGTGAGGCTACTTCCAGCTGTCTGTAGAAGGCCTCATTGGCTTCCTCTTCCTCAGCAGGTGGCGCGTAGTAAACACCCACAGCAGTGTCACTCCTGTTAGCCTGCCCTTTAATGCTTACCCCTGAGCTCTCGACTTGCTCTTCTTCCACTCCTAGGCAGAGCCCGATACATTCCGGTTGCTCTCTCACATAAAGAGCAGCTCCACCACCTCTCCTTCCTGGGCTGTCTCTCCTAAAAAGCACATAGCCATCCATGGCAGCATTCCAGTCATGCGAGCTATCCCACCGTGTCTCTGTAATTGCAATGAGACCGTGGCCCTGCGACCACACACGGATCTGCAGCTCCTCCTGTTCCCCACACTGCATGCATTGGTGTTCAGTCATTTTAGAGAGGTGGTCATGCCTGCAGGTTTCCCAGGAAGGGTGTAGGGGGGTACCTCATAGCCATGTCGCAAATGCACATCCCCAGCTGCATGCACCCGTTGGAGGCCCCCCAGCCTGTGTTGTGTCTTATTGACAACCCTCTCTCTATGACTCTCTTCTTCCCCCTTCCTACCTAGTTTAAAGCCCTCAGGCTGGCCAACCTGTTGGCAAAGACATATGTGCCCTGCTTGGTGAGGTGAATCCCATCTCTCCCCACCAGTTGTTGGCCCTCAAACCATGTTCCATGGTCATATAATCCAARACCCTGTTGCCCACACCAGCAGCGTAGCCAGTTGTCAATTTGGAAAATTTTACTACTCCTCCCCCCATGCCTCCCCCTAATCGGCAGGACCGATGAGAAGACCACCTGGGCTCCCACACCCTTGACCACCATGCCCAAGGCCTTGAAGTCTTCTTTGATTGTTTCCAGTTAGCTCTCTGTATCATTAGCACCAGTTTCCTAACTGGCACAGGGCACCTCTCGGGATCTTTAAAATTGGTTTCTAAGGGTAACATCCAGAGAGGTCAGTTTGAGGCCTTTGTTGGAATTTAGTTAGAAAGGGTTAGTTAGAAAGTTCACACTGCAAAAAAATAAACCTATTAATTAAACTTAGGCTTCTAGATCTGCATCTCAGTCTAGACAATAAGGTACTTAACTCCTGCTGATAGTTCTCTGTGATCCAGAAATAAGAGCAGCCTGATCAGGTATGTGCCTGAAGTATGTACACGTATATGGTGGCAGTGCTGAATCTAACATGAATGTCTAGAATACAGGTTCTTTTGATTCAAAAACAAAGCTAGTGAGAAAGCCATCTTTCTGAATCATAACCTAGCTAGGACAGTGCTCCTGGGAATAAGAGAGAGTGGTGGGGTTTATTCCATCTAAGCCTGCAGAGAGGCAAACTCTTATTTCAACAATATGTCATACAAACTAGCAAACTGGACAAGGGACTAACAAAATGAGTGATGGGTACAGGTTTATGCTTCCTCATAAATTTTACCTTGCACAGTTACTGGTTTTAAAAGAAAGAAGAAAAATGGACCCTTGTCTGTAAGGAAGATCAAAACTAGAAGTCTCTTCCCTTTTTACAGAATGACCTGTTAGACTACAGAGTCAGGTTCTGTTTAGTCTTTTCTCCTTCTGATCTATTAGACTTCCGTTCCTTGCTGCACAGGGTTCCAGCAAGGTCAAGCAAATATGACATCCTTCCCCTGAGGTGTTCTTAGTCTAGCGTTTAAAATACTAATGACTAGTTACGTAGGACTCTGAGGCTCAGGCAGGTTGAGATTCCAGTAGCTTGTGCTTTCCAGCAGCTGGTCTGACACCCTTGTCAGCAATGGCATGGGTCACCAGTTTGCTCTGTATCTTCTCTGTGACTGCTTCCAGCTTAGGCAGGCCCTTATTCACAGGAAAGAAGTCCCTACCATAGTCTACAAATCCAGGTATTAGTCAAACTCCAGAGGGAAGAACCTGTGCTTGGCATCTCCTTTCAGGCAGTTCTGGGCATCTTCCCAACTTGGTTGGGTGTAAGATTGTGGCTCCTCACCTCCCTTTATTTTTATTCTACTATTATTTTATGAGCACTGCAGCTCTGTGCTTCAGGTATTTGTGAGAAAGGAGATCCTGGGAGCAACTTTCAAATACCTAGATAGGAGCTACAGGTCTGATGTGCTGTACAGGGACCCAGCAAGGTCACAAGTGTGACACTCCCCCCTCCCCCCCCTCAAAAAAAAAGAGAGAAAGTATTCTGTAGTCTAGCATTTAAAATACTGAGCTTTTGGCATTGAGTTTTGGCATTCAGCCTCCTTTTACTTGAAGGGCTGTTGGAAGACTGGTTGCTCCTTGCATCTTTCTAAATATCCTCCATCACTATCCCCCTCTCTCCTTCTGGCTTCTCCTTTTTCCCAGTTTATGTGTATATGGGAGTCTTCTTAAATAAATAGGGAGAAGAATGAACTGGGAGTGTGCACAGAGTAAAATTACCCAAGGTACTGGACCATCACAGCATATCTTAGATACTAAAAAACAGATGCCCAAAATACTGAGTCTTTAAATAGGCTTCATTTCTGGGTCTCTGAAAAAGAGGGAAATTTGCTTAGACTGATTTACTGACATCATATTTATAGATATTTATGGAAAGGAATCATGTGTTTATTGATGTCTGTGGTAATGAACGTGAAATAACGTGCTTTTTGTTTTTTCATCAGGTTTATACATTCTTAACAGAATGCAATAGACCCTGCTGTAACTGTCAACATCAGTGATGGATGACAATATTTGTATGAGGTTATCTGTAAAATGTACTGCTGTTATTCAGTTCATTTGGAATAGTGAACTTGTAGCCAACGATGTACGAGTCCCACATTTTAGGTAGGATTTTAAGAGCACAGTGAAATGCTGTAGGAGTTTCTCTGTTGTAAAATTAATAGGATCCAGAGTACCGTATCTACTTAGTAGGTGGTAGCATGCTTTCTTTTCATAGAGAGTTTATAACTATTGTGAGCACTGCGAATTTCAAAGACTGGATGCAAAACCACTCCTAATATCTACAACAAAATACTTTAAAGTTGTTATTTGCATAATAGCAACAATTGAGTGGTTAGGGATAAGGAAGGTCTATTTAGAAGCAGGGGCTCCTAGTAAGATTGTAGGAGTTAATCCTGTGCTTACAAGCTGGCCTTGCTGCCTCTCCTAGCCCACAGCACATCGCAAAGAAAATACTCATGAGCTTAAACCACTCTTACGGTTGCAGTATACAGATACCCTTTTCTGTCCAGCGATAAACATGCCTAATAGAGAAAATACAATAAATTGTTATTTGGGAACAATATGCAGGGAGTAGTGATCTTTCTGGGTGATACTTGCTTCTGGTCAAAGGGCCAATACCAAATCTGTGCACTGGCTCAGCCCTTTTGTAGAGCCGATGTGCAGCCCGAGTGGCGCCTAGCCGTGGCTCAGGCCTAGTTCAGAAAGGCCAGTCTCATCCAGTGAGGTCAAGGATACCCTCTGCTCCTGAGGACTGCTTTCCTGAGCTATGTACAAATCCATAGCTTGTGCTCCTCTTGAATAGGTCAAACACGTAAATGCAGGCTGGATCATGTATGGAGATTTTATGGGTTTTGCCTATACGTCTGCCTTACAATACATAAGCACCACAGCAATTTCTGCTATAGTGCATTAATAATAATTAACGGTAATAATTAATGGTATCTCTAGCTCACCTTTAAATCAATATGTTTCTTTGCTTGAACCTTACATTAAGGCTAAAGAGCATCTTGGTCAAAACAAAACTCTTTCCATGTGGTGGTGTCCCACCTCCAGTCCTACAATCCCACCCCCAGTGTCTTTAGGAGAAAGGCACAGCAGAATGTATTCAGTTCCATCAGCAATTCCAAGAAATGGCTTTATCACCTGACACCACAGTGCTCTTAAAAAATTCCCAAGAGTACTTGGCATCAGGAAAATCTTTATTTCCTATAACCCACACAAAGAATGTTTTATTTGTATCTAATGTAAGGATTTCTGTAACAAATTGTGAAAAAGATAATGCATTAATAAAAAGTACAGGGCTGGAAAGGTCTAGAGTTCACAAATTGTACACATGCATATGTTTCTGAAGACAAATCTATGCAGTTGTGTTGTATTGTAGGAAATTTCATTTTTATGTATATATATATATTGTAAATAAATAGGATGCTGTATATTTTTGCAGTTCTTTATCCCCTATGATATAGAAGTGTTGAAATAGTCTCTGCATATTAAGGATAATTTTAATAGAAATACAAATACTTTAGCTTCTGACTTAGCAAAATGTATATCCTTTCCTTTCTCCCAAGAGTTTACAAGTTAAATACTAAACTTGACATTATAATTACATTGCTAAATGTAACAGATGATAAAAGAAAAATAAAAGAGCCAATGAAATTGCTAGAATTAATTCCAGTGCATGTCTCCCTGTTTTCTCAATAACAAATTATCCAGTCTTGCTGCTGGGTAAGATCTCCATCTATGTAAAGGGCCTGTTTAGTACCCAGAGACCTGTTACTTCCTCAGCAGAGTTCACGTGGCATTAATGTGAGAAAAGACCTTGTGCAGAAACTGCAGCAAACTGCAGCCAGCAATTTAAGCCAGTGCTATGCCATG
This sequence comes from Rhea americana, assembly GCF_003343005.1. Taxonomy (NCBI): domain Eukaryota; kingdom Metazoa; phylum Chordata; class Aves; order Rheiformes; family Rheidae; genus Rhea; species Rhea americana. Next base: position 241,175 of record NW_028186449.1, read on the forward strand.
TTGATATTTCAGGCATGTATATCAATACTTTCCACAGAAGGCAACTAGTACAAACAAAAGTCAGACCAGGACTTCTGCATTTCCATTTCAGCCACAAGACATGGCTGTAGTTCAGAAAAAAAGTACTGTCAGCCCGCGGTGGGCAACAACCAGAACAATTCATGCTGTTTATAGCCTGTTCCCRCAGCCCCCTTTCTGCAGAGTCCATCTCAGACCCAGGCATGCTGCTATCTATCTGGTGGCCTGAGCGCAAGCATCTCCCGGTTGAGAGCGTGCCCCTCGCCAGCCRACAAGGGATTGCTTGCACCTCCCATTGTACAAGGGGGGTCTCCTAGGCTACGATGGGGTGCCACTGTTTTGGCCCCAGGATACATGCATGTCCAGGGAAGGAGATGAGGGAAGGGGGACAGTTGCGTATGTCCTGAGATGCCTCTGTGAGAGCCCAGCCTCCACTGTCAGGTGACGGCTGCTATAGGCAAGTGCGTTATAGAATTTCTCACTTGTAAGACACGGAAGTGTGATTTTCAGAACTGATGAAAAGCAGAGGTTGAGGAACACATCTAAAAATAAATGTATTTTTTCCATGTTTACTTTATAGTCTTGGATGAAAGTGAAACTTGAAGTAACGTTTGTTTTCACCATGAGCACAAATTTGAGGGAAAACTTATACACAGTCGCTTTCACAGAGCTTTTCAAACTAATACAAATGTACATTGTGTTTGCAGTGTTATAGTCAACAAAATATAAACTGTATTTTTCCACAAGACTTGAACTTTAACTTGTTTGTATAAACCTGTTTTTAAGAGTCCCAAGGTATGTTAAGGCTCACCCAGATCCAGTACAAACAATACTGTTTGAATGACGTACACTTGATATGAGCTCATCTCTAGCAGATTGTTCAAGTGAGTCATTGTAATATTTTGTTCCTGCTAACATCACCATGCTTTGTGCTGTTCATATTCAAATAAATAATGCTGATTTTCAGTTTTTCTGTGTAAATAAAAAATGTAATAAGTTCTATAATCTCTCTGTTACCTCTGTAGTTTTTAAACATTAAAATTGTGATCTAAAGTAATGTCAGGGTCATACTGATTTCTTTCAAGGGATGAACATATATATATCCACTATAATCTCTTAAACTGGATATGCTCCCAGCTCTTCCTCATGTGAGTAATTTCACTAAACTCAAAGCATGCAGCTCTGCAAAGTTAATACATTAGACTGCGCTATATATAAAGAAAAATATCAATACAAAGCTATGAAGCATTTACATAAAATTTCCAGTATAGTTTTAAAGGGACCCGAAGCCAGGGCTCCAAAGTCACCAGAGGCTGGGGTTGCTGAGGATAATACTGTTGCTCAAGCCCAGCACTTTGTCCTACCTGTTTCCTGAAGCCTGTCCAAGYGTTTCCCCGTCTGCTTCAGGGCAAAGCCAGATGGTTTAGCTTCAAGAGCCATTGTATTTAGGTTTGAGCTCAGATGCCAAACTGGTGCCTGGAGTGGATAAACTTTTGTTGCATTTCCTTGCTTGGCTTGGCTACTGAAGCAGAATCTTTTAGCAGAGGGATGAGGAGATATCTGAGGACAGTAATGCCTTAAGCATTCCCAGCTATATCTGCCAAACTGCCTCTGTCAAAGCCCTAAGGGCTCTGGAAAATGTTAACTTTTTGCCTTTGAGCACTAATTTTAATAGTGCTTAGGTTTTAGTGACCACTTACGAAAAGAGCTCTTGGCTAGATTCCTAGCTGTAAGCTATGTAAGCCATAAATGGCTTACTTCACTGAACAGGGAGAGATAAGCCAATATCTCTGTGGCATTATTCCCCAGGTCCCCCTCTGCAGGAAAGGCAATGGGAGGATTCAGGTATAAGAGGATTTTTGGCAAGCCTCTGCCTCATCCTCAAACCCAGGGACCTGTCTCAAAAGTCTTGCTTCTGGGAGCACAGAAGCATAAGCTCCTGCACTGACCGTGAGCTAACTACCTGTCCTGTTTGGCCATTTGCTCCCGCTTCTCCACCCAGCAAAACGTAATCATCTCAGAGTCATACCTTAAAACACGGGAGCATGGGTTGTGGACTGGAGAAAAAAAGAAGAGAAACTACATTTCTTCCTGAAAAGAGTGAACAGCTGTCACCTTCTGGAAACTTGCTTATTTTTTGGTGGAGATCATTACTCTAGATCATGCCCTGTGAATGTACCAGGCATTGACCATACTCACAACGTACTTCTATGAGCTCTTCGTTCCTGGACTCCTTCAGGGGACTTACGTTCAGGTAAGTTCCAAAATTACTTGTTCCACTGTTTTCTGTTGTTTTCCCAGCAGTGCTCACTTCATGAAATCTTTGCAAAAACTGGAACGTACTGCAAAGTCAGGTAGCCTTGGCTGCTAGAAATATGTAAAGAACAATCCTAATAGCGAGGGAGGGGATCAGATATTACTGGATCTCTCCCAGGTCAATGTAACATAAGTCATTCATCACTTTCCCACTGACTGATAATTCAGTCACCTCCCACCCCTGCTGACAGAACCCATGTAGCATTGCCTATGCAGCACACACGAGCAGCACGTTTCCATTTTTGTCAAAGTAACAGAATCTCAGTGGCTGAAAGAATGTGGATGGGAAATTTTAGCCATGCTTTGAGCCCACACAAAGTTGCTTAGATACTACCRTGATACATGTTAGTCTTCAGCACAAAATTATCAAGTGACTGCTCTGGTCCTGCAGTTCCAGTGGCGTCACAGGCCTGGATCATCCACATCAGTGCATGTTACAGGCGTCGCCCAACCACACATGCAAAGCTGCTTGCTCCTCTTGCTTTCTTTAGAAGGTGGGCAACCTCAAATCCCTTAAATGTGTCAGAGCAATATATTACATAGAGGTAGTCACCATGGGAGAACTGATGGGTGGTGACGTGTTCCTAGCACAAGACAATGGATATAGCAGCAGGGAGGACATAACCTGCATTCCAAAATACCCTGGGAATATTTCAGGAATTTACTGTTAGATGGTATACTCCTTCTTTTAAAATAATGTCCTCTTGTAGCTTCTGTTTATTTGCACAACATACAATGGCAATGAACTTTGTGCGGAGGGGTTTCACGTTTCTCTGTGTGATCAGAGAGACAACAATAAAGCACTAAATGCAGTAGCATCTGCAGTTGCTGTTTTCTCTCTCCTTTCCACAACAGAACAGCCACAAAAGCTTGGGCAGGGGCTCCAAATAGGCATCCACCCTCCCAGCRCTGTTCCCAGGATCTGCCACAGTCCACTTTGATATGGACTTGATGTTTGTCTCCTTACCTTGCTGCAGCCTTCTGCTCTCCTGCCCCTGCACCAGGAGCAGCGCAGGGCCAGCTGCCCTGGGAGCCTTGCAAATGCCAAGGGAGGGGCTGACAGGAGAGGGAAGCCAGAGCTGGAATAATTTTTCTGAAATATGTGAGATAGTGGTAAAACATAGATTAAAAGGTAAAAGATCCAAATGCAGAGGCTCCCATTTATCTCTGCTATTCTACCTCATCTTTTTCTCCTGTGTTTCTATAGAAACCAATCTCACCTCTGCTCACTGCTAACAAGGCAACACAACAGCTACCAGGGCTGCAGCTGGCAAATCAAATACCCTTGTGCAAGGTCAGTGTCTTAGCGCCGGGTTTGTCGTGTGCCTCTCTTCCCCTGTGGCACCCCATTACGTGCCATTGGCACATATCTCTATAGCTCTGCTCCTGCTGTAATAAGGTTGTCTTCAAAGTAGCAATATTCCCAAATGTTCATGTCCTGTCTCTCTCCTAATGCTCTCTCATGGCCTTTGCAGGCACCAGCTCTTTTCAGCTTGCCCATCTGGAGGTCACCTGCTGTGCACAGATAGGAGAGACCAATGGTTTGAAAAGCTGCAGCGGTGCTGGTGTGATGGCTGGTAAGACCAGATAAATGTGGATGTGGTCTACAAAAGCTCGTGTAAAGGCTTCTTCATCCTGTCCTGCCATCCTGGGAGTGGCAGCTCCAACAGCCAAGTTGAAACACACGCAGTTTGTCCTCCTGTGCAAGTCTTCTCAGAGCCACAGGCTGCTCTCACCTGCACTGATGTTGCTGGAGTAACTTCTTAGATGTCATTGCGGATGTCTATAATCCCTTTTCATCTGCAAAACAGTGGTGGGAGGAACATAAGGCAGGAGCAGAGCTTTTGTGCTGCCAAGTTTTCAAACAAGTCCCAGAGCAGAAAGAGTCTGTTGGCCAAATGTCTTCCCAGCCTTCAGGACCAATTCTCAAGAATTCCCAACTGTGTTTCTGGATGTTCGATTTACCACAGAAATGTGGTGAACACAATGCTCTGCAACACCGTTTGAATGAGCTAAGCATGTCAAGTATAAAAAAGTAGTTGTTCAACCCAGGGTAAATAAAATGGAGTGTAGCAAAGTTAGGCGCCAAGGTATTGGAAGTGTTATGATAACAAAGAAACTCATAAAGAGGGTGGAGAAATTTTTACGACGTGAGATCAGATTAATGACCTGTACAATAACTGCAGTAAAAACAGCAGCATACAGATGCTACAACATTTGTAGAACACATTTCTTGAAACCATTACCAAAGTCTGTAATTTACTGGGATGTTAAAAAAAAAAAAAATATGTTCACTGACAAAGCTAGTTCTTGCACACTCTGAAGTCTTCTTAGGCTTTGTCTAGGCAACAGTTCCCAATAGTAGTTTTACATGAAGGCTAGAGCTTCTATTAACTTTCAGAAACAGTTTGTAGATAATCAGAAAAGTACCAGATGCTGGAGAAACAACTTCCCTGACATAACAAGGAATTATATATCTCTTGCAATTAGATCATCATAAAATAAAAGCAAAACAAGCATCAGTCTGCCATTCTTGTGTTCAGTGGCACTTAAACAATGAAAGCAGTCTCTTTTACTACTTCTGGCAGGCTTCCAGCAGCACTTTGAAAAGGCAGTGTGGCCTCCCTGTAAACTGATAAACAATCTTGTTGAGCAACAGGCACAGGAACATTCAAGCCTTTGTTAAAATTTGACTTGAGTGGAGCACTAATTGGCATCTTTCAGGGCAGAACAAACAGGGTCAGCTCCTTGGCTTCACAGAGGCAGACTGTTTTAACCAGAATCCACAGTCATCACCACTAATGCAACAAATGCCAGGAGTGAGGGCACTAAGAGATGCAGAAATTGTTTTGTCAGAGTTATGGAAACAAAAACTATCAAAGTTGTTCTGTGAAAAAGCTTGGATATCTGAATTCTACTTTTGTTGATTGCTTCAGTGAACCCTCAATACCACTACAAAATCAGATATTTCATCTTCACATGGGATACAGTTTTCCTGAAGTGAGATCTGATGAATTACTGTGACATTCAGGATCAACTTAATACAGAGAAAGGATAATATTTTGATCCTTTGGGGTTGAAAAATAAAGAAATGGCCCAAAATCTTTCTCACAGGGCAGCTAAGGCCCTCCAAGACACAGAACAATCTTTAGTAAGCGTGAAGTGTGCTCAGGCAGATGCAAATCTTGCTAATTCTCTTTCTTTGTCCAATGTTCTGGCAGATCCCTGCTTGCTCCACATTACTGGGAGGGCAAACACTGTTATCTCTTCCTCTTCCCAGCTGAACAGGACCTGAATCCCACCACACAGAAGATGCCCGCCAAGAAGTTTGCAAACTCTAGGCAGGCAACTAAAATAGTGAGCAAGTGGGTGGCATGACAACATCAGGCAAACACAAAGTATTGCTGCAATACTTTGATTTCTCTGAGGACAATTTCACTATCCTAAATAGAGAGGAAGATTATAAACCAGTTCACTCAAGTAAGCAGACACACATATTTACATCACAGCCCTCTGCCCTTCTATTTACTGCAGAAATAACCCATACTTCCTCTGAGGGCATCTGAACACCAATCTGGCTAAGGATGGTGGAAAGTTTGGGTTTTTTTTGATCTTGGTATTTACAAACAGTCCAGATTCCAGTGAACAAAATAGGTCAAAACTAATACCTAGAAACACCTCTTGCAACATACTCTTTACCTACTTGCCTACCTCTCCAAAAACACTGTGGTTAGCATAGCTCATCAATGAAACAACATCCACAAAGAGTGAGAGTCATCTAAGCTGGCTCCAGACGTGCCCTTTGCACAAAGGCCAGGCATAACGAGGGCATTCACCTACAAGAAGAACATGCAGTGATTTCAACTCCACTATTTTATAGAGGTCCGTCGAGACAGCACCTATAATTGTCTCTAGAGCTCCACTAAAGGGAAGCACTGTTCCAGCACACAACCCATACCAGCTCTGACATCTGGCTGCAAAGTATTAACTTTCGGGTGTCCTCTAGCTCAGAGGTGCAGAAGACATTTTGTGTGTCCTTGCTGCTGCTCTGCCCAGCAAATTTTTGATCCCAGGTCTTAGCCAAAGGCAGAAACCCCACAATCTAGTTACTGTAGACCATATAGCTGTATAGCACCGATATACAAATATACCTTTTCAAAGAAATACAAGCTAAGCAACTGCTAATAAAGATACCATTTGAGTGATGAATTTTACAAGTGAAGAAACCTAGCTGTTCACACCTTGGGATGGGAATGGGTTTCTTTCACAAAGGTTGGCCAGTGGGCAGCCACCATCGAGCACTAAGAACACTAGTGTAAGGGACTAGGCTAATTTACTAATTAGATATAAAGTGCTATTCCAAGCCAACACTTTCACAGACTTTCCAAGGTTCATAGACTATTGCAAACTGATTGAGGTCTGCTCTGCCTGAAGAATTTACTCTTAGATTTATACAGTCTGAAGAACTGCCTTAATAGGTCTCTATAGAGATACGAAGCTATACATGAATTGCTTAGTGATTTTCAGGGGGGCAGGGAGAAATGTTACCTAGGGTTCAAGTCTTTTTATTTTTTATTACTGCTATGGAATTTACATTTTATTGCTTCCAACCTTGGTAAGAAATGAAAAATTACCTAAATTCACTCTGAAAAGATACAGAGAATCAACCAACTGCCAGGCAAACAACAAAGGATGCCAGTGTTGCACTGCTGAGGAGAACATTTTAAGGAACTAAAACTACTGTAACTGAGTTGTAGGAGTTCTGGGCCATCTATGTCAACATTATTGCAGAGCTCAACTAATCAAGAAAATAAATTAAAGGCAAGCACAAGTGCAGGTGTAGAGTTTAATGTAAAACCCCACCTAATGTGTGAGCGATGGCTACCCATGCTGTGATGAGGTAGGTAATACGCCTAGTGATGGGAACTGAGGATTGCACAACTGGGCACAAGAGTCTTCTCTGTTCTTGAATCACCATTACTTTGCAAATGCACTCGTGTTTCTAACTGTGTTTTTGTCTATTACTGCTCTTTTTCCTCATCTCCATGGTCTATTGAGCAAAAATAACATCAGCTGTATGTTTTTCTCCTTGTGGACTATATATGCAGGCTAATCTCTGACACAAATATAGTGTTCTTATCCAAGATTTGAGTGTTTGTTGCAGCAGTACTGCATGCTATAGAAAATACAACTGCTTCCACCCCTTGTGAAACTAGGTCACCGGAAGTATTTCCTCCTGCATTATCATTTTCTATCTGAACACCTAGAAACTGAAGTGTTACTCCAGTGTACAAGTTCCTAACGACCTGTGGAATAAATCCACCCTTCCCACTAAGGAAACAAGGCAACTGCAATCCACAGTGGTACTCACAGCATTTTTCATAGGAGGGGTCTGGAACAAGCCAGACTCTGAGTGTTTTGCTTTAACATCTGAAAAAAGCAGTCATAACACAACTCTGATGTGCTTGTGTCATTTAGCCACCTAGCTCATGTTGCTTGACCAGTTTGCAAGACACTAGATGCCTGCTGCTTTTTCTGTTTCAAGTCAGCAGATGGTGCTTTTGGCAGGACTGTTTTCCGTCTAGGCTGCTTTAAAGCCAAGGAAGTTTGGTAGTGCCTGTAAAGAGAAGATCCAGCGAGCTGAAAGGTATCTGGGAAGCCTAGAAGTAGGAATAAGAGGAAAAGGATCTTTTATGAATATGTAAGGCCTCAGTAGTGGCTGAAGTAAGAAAAGACTGACAGAGGGTCATAAAGCTATATATTAAAATACAGGTGCCTTAAAGGGCCGTGCTTTCATATGATGCACTGCTCTCTGTCTCAGCATTTTATACTGCTGTTTGTGAGCAGAGACTCTCAAACCACCTCCAATGCATAGTCACTAAAGATAGTGGATTCTGTTCAAGTGTGTTCTGCGCTGCAGGAGTAAAACAAACTGCAAAGGGAGACATGCCTGCCCATGGCTACCCCTTCGTCAAAGCTGGCCAGGCAAGGGAATGCAGACCAGAAGGCTTGTTCACCTCCTGTTCAGCATTTGAGGGCATAGAGTAGGCCAGGGGAAGAGAATAAAGTAGCTCTTTATTTATAACTCCCTTTCTTCTGTCTTTTTTTGTGTCCGACTAAGCCTGAGGTTGGAATTTCAGTGTCAAAATCTGAGCAAGTTAAATGCATTTTAATAATATTATTGACAATATTATTGACAATATTGTTGCAATAAYATTAACTCCGTAAATTTGATTGTTTATGTTCTTTAAATGCATATTCTCTCTGCCTTTTTATTGAAAATGATCTCTTTCTTAAGCTTTTACGAATATTCCGAGTATCTTTATGTGCCCCTGCTCTCCTCCATGCACAGGTGCTGCAACCTATAGCCTGGGAATCACAGGGGCAGCTCAGACCTGAGGTTGCCCTACACCACCCACAGCAGGTAACACCCCAGGGCATCCTGCACACAACTGAGGMCAAGGTACCGTTGTGCTCCCTGCCTCCCTGCTCTTATGCACCAGGCAAGAAAGGCAGAACTGGCTTTGTGGTCCTTAGTTTAGTTTCTAAACCACATGAGAGCAAAAATAACTTACTGCGTTTGCCATACAGATTCACTGAACTGTTTCCAGACTCCTAGGACTGACTGCCCCACTTGTCTTCTTTCCCATTCTATTCTCGCCRTAACAAAACTGTAATTTTTCAGTCATTTCCTTTGTTCTTTCAAGGGACTGCCAGCATTCTGGCTCCTGTTACGCTGAACAGAGCAAAGTACTGGGACAACCTGTCCACGTTCATAACCTACTACACTGCCCTTTCCTTTCAACAAGCCGCCCTCTACCTGCATAGCCAGCTACTTATTTTAAGACTTAACACTGCTGCACTAAACCTGGATGGCATCAAGAACAACAGCCACAGTGAAGGCTCTTCTCAAAGGCTTCCCTTTGACGTATGTACTTGTGATATCCTGATATTAAGAAAATAATAATAAAAAACAGAGATATGCCGCTTTCAAAGGTCTTTTGTAATAACTGAGACCTAACACAAATATTATTCTGACATCCTCTCAAGCAAATCTGTAATATGTTTCAGTCCAATATGGAAAATATTTTAATGAATCCACAGCAGTTTTCTTGTTGTTCTACAGAAGGAACACTGTCAAAAACACTTTAACTTTAACCTGGTTGATTGGTGATATTCAGTGTGTTTCACAAACCAAGCGAAGATCAAAGCAATTGAAATCAAATTCTAGGGTGCTCATTGGATAGTAACAAGCAGGGAAATCAGAGACAGTTGTCAGTCCTAAGCACRTAGAAGCTAGCCAATATGGCTTTCTTGGTTTATTGCCACAGCAAATGACAACACAAAAACGATACTAGGCAGAAGACTGGCGGAAGATCTGCAAACAGCATAAAGGAGTTTGTCTTTCCACAGTTCTCTTAGCTGTGCCTCCTGCAGTTTGTTATAACATCATTCACACATGGAAGCAGATGGTATGCTACGTATCAATTTACTATGCCGCTCTTTCACAGATTTTTTTCAGCTCCGTCTGTGCATTTTTATTCAAAAGGAGACCATATGGTCTTTGTGAGGTAGTTTATAAATAATTGTATATTTACAGTAGCAATTGAAACCRGAGTCACATGCTTACCTTCAGGAAAGCAGCTGAAAGGAGCTGGGTAGTATATGCTTTTGAATGATTTCTTTAGTACGGCATAGCGATATGCAATGAATAATTAAACAGAAATTGATTTCACATGGCCTTCCTGACTGCATTTGTTCTGCTATTGCTGCAAAACACAAGGTTCTTAACAGTGCAGGTCGAAAAGAGATGGGGCTACGCATGCCCTAATGGCATCACCTCCATCAGTGATGGCCACAACGATCCTACTCCCCAGCTCTGCCAGGTGTTGGATTAAGTTCTCAGTGAAGGAAGATGAAAGAAAGATGGTGCTATGTCACTAGAAAACCTTCCCTTATTCTGTCCTTGAACTTTGCAGGGGCTCTTCTGAACATCTAGCCTTCTCCAYCTCCTAAAAGAGCAGTTTTCCTGAGACAGTTGCAGGACAGCAGATACCCAAGTAACACCACTCTGGGGCTTCAAGGCTCCCGCAAACAACACTGTGCTGGTGCCTCCTTCTGTTTGCACTTCCCACTTCCTCCCCACACACTCATTAACCATATCTTATTTCAATCCCGGTGAAAAGCAAATTTACCTTACTTAAAAAACAATTATCTGAAGAGACAAGATCAAAATTACTTATATAAAACCCGTACCTTTTTCAGTGTAGTGGCAACTGAACCAGKGCCCACCCCTGCCCTGAAAGATGAATACTTTCAGCACGACCTTCATTTTGCATATAAAGATTCAAAGACACAAAACTGCTCTTCCCAGATTTCACAGGAGGGTGCACAAGGTCAGATTTTCCAAATGCTTGGTCTCCCCCACTAGGCATAAATTGCCAGAAGAGCTCAGCTCCTGCTTAGATCCATAAATAAGAGCAGATTTTTTAAAGGTGCCTCATGTTGCTATTACTGGCCAGAATACCAGTGAGAGCTCTCTTCATGTGTTCAGTTTCTCTTTGCAAATCCTCACTGCTCATCTGTGGGCTTAACTGGGGACACTGGAGTAAACCTGGTGTTCTGGCCCCTCAATCTCTAGACCCTCACATTAAGCATAAGATCTGTACTCCTCTGGTCACAGAAAATCCTGTAGTCCAATTCTACTTTATTCTCCTCACTCCCAGGTGCTATTCTGGGGTGGGTGTGGGTGTCTAAGAATTAATATCAGATAAAAAATGAAGATAAAACTGAYTCAATCTAGGCAGTAAAGTTATAATTTTCTTTACTTCCCTTTCTCTATCACTTCCACTGCTGATCAGTAATGAGATTTTCATTTCATCATGATGCTCTGGGTTGATGCCTAAGAAGTGGGCTGTGGGATGTGATTTAGAGAGCTGAGAGGTAGGATTAGATAGGTTATGTAAGTAAGACGGCTTAATCAATCATGAACAAAATTTAGACTCACTCTAATGTTGTATTGAACTCTGCCCTCTCTCCTCCAGTTTGAGAAGAAAAATTGCAGATATCCATGCAATAATTTGAGAAGTCACTTCCAGACATTGTCCTTCATACTCTTTTCTAGCCTTGCTGTTACACTGCCAGATGCTACTGTTATTTTTTGCTTCAGCTGTCCAGCATTTTCATCAGTACCATATACATTAATATGTGCTGATATGTTTCTCTCACGTCAGTATGAAAGAAAAGTAATATAGCATACACATGCAGTCCCTATTGATTCATGGGCTTCAGTGGTAAGTAAATTTGGATGTAGGCAAGGTCAGAAGCTGCTGAGCATGTGGTGGCCATGTAGACGRGCACAGCCAGCCGTAAGCTGTTCAGAGATGACAGAGGGGCTGGAAGAAGAGAAAGGGCCTGGAAGAACGATAGAGAACACATAAGTTGCCTGAAATTGCAACTTTGTGAGGTGGTTACAGCATGATCTTCTTTGCAAAAGGGCAATGAAAGCCTTCCATAGCATGCACCTACATGTGCATGCATATGAGGTGAACAGGCCGCACAGGGGAGCAGGACTGGAGGAGTGCTAGGTTTCCTACCCTTTCTTACGTAGTGGCTGAAGGAATTGAGTTTTGGTTAATTCACTCCACAAAAGTATTCACAGCAGCGTGAACTGTCATGTCTAAATCTATTGCAAGGGACTTAACTGATAAATTTTACATCAGTGGATGCAAAGTTTCTGCCCACTTTCATGCTTTTGTTATTTCAAAACTGAAAAAGATGGATTGTTTTTCATTGTTTTTCTTTTACAGCCTGCACCAACCAGATGGTTCACTGTAACAGAGCGAAGTATGGATTAATGTGTTTGCATTATGAGGAACTAATATCTGACTCCACAAAAATATTTAGGCTCCGTGTAATAAATGTAGACACCAGGCTTGTCCTAGATTTCAAAACTGAAGTATCTCTGAAGATCTGTGTCTTAGTGGTCATATCASAAAAACAGTGAAACTAATTATACACAGAGAGCTATCAAATGCATAAACCAGTTTAAAAATAGATTGCTCCTTGCTAGTCTCTTCTGCTCTTTTKCACTTTATGGGATTCTCTTAAATGTTCCAAAGCAATGTTGGACACAAATATAGCAGAACAGTATTGTGCTTCTGCAAAAGATGCAGACAGTAAAACTGACATAAAAATGAGAAATAGAATTTTTTTGTGTAAACAAATTTACTGTGTTAAAATAAAAATGCAACAGAGCTGAAAAATACAGCTTTTAAAGTATTATGYTTCATCTAATCTGTAATACTATTGGCTTAGCAATCTTACCTCTAAGGAAACTGATCTGCTTTTAAACATATGTGACCAGATGGTACATCGATATAAATAATAATTCTACAGCTTTCACTGAAGTTGAGTTAATTTTTGGTAATTGACAAATTGTTTCAGTAGTATCTGGCCTCTATTTTTACCTTTACTCCAAACTCCTGGCATAGCAAAATGACACCTTCCACAAAGACAAGAAAGCCATTGACTGCGTATKATAAACAAGCTACTGTTAAAAGAAATGGAAGTCTCTTAGGTCTGAACAATAGGAGGTCAGATGTATCTGCCCTCTGTGGGTGGGACTTTAATTATGCACTCAATGTTTAAGAAAGTACAATACTGTAATAATATTATTCATCACATAGCAGGCATTCCATCAAATTCAAAGGCTTGACAATCACAGGAAGCGATGCACATCCTCACTTACAGTACTATTACAAAGCTAAGCATGTCAGGCCACATAAAGCCTGATCCTGTGAAGTTTTGGCCTCACCTAATTGGAACTAGCAGCATCTCTGCTCGGCCCTTTCCCCGATGGGCAGTCACGGTGCCCAGTGCCTTATTGACAAGCTGCAGCCTTCAACCCTCCCCAGAAAAAGAGGGTAATTGCAATAAAGCTACAACAAAAATGAGTGTTCTTGATCCTGTGAAAGAAAGGTTTGTCGCAGGAGGGAAAGGGTATGAAACAGAAGTTTTCTCGAGGAAAAAGACGGAGACAGGTAATTTATAGCCTGTAAATGACAGAAAGAGTGTTGGAGGGAGGGAGATTTTAACATGACAAAAAAGCAATGTCTCTGCAGGGTCTGTGGTTTTTCTTAAGCAGCAGAGTTAGGAATTTTCATTTCCAGGCACCAAATAATTGTCTCAAAGAATGACATGCTGCCATCTGCTGCTTACGGGTACTAGTGCACGGCTGCGATTCCATCCCGGCGCGGACCAGGACGATCAGCAAGGCTCGCTGGCCGGGGAGCCGCTCACCTCTCCCAGGCTGTGGTGGGCAGAGGGGCGCTCCCAGTTTTCCTGATGATCTGTGAACCAGGTGGCTTTCAGATCTCATGTCACCTCAGTCTTACTCACCTCTTGCCAATCTCAATTCACTTGGTTGAAAGTGATGAGCAATAAAACCTGAACTCTCCTTGATATGATTTGGTTAATTACTACTTGCTTGATAATTAATTTTGAAACAGAGTTATCATGGTGAACATGAGTGTTATCTGAAAGGAGTTACTGTAGCAATCTTTTTTTTTGCTGGAAATACACAATACCGCAGTACAGTTATACTTCCTGTTCACAGATAGTGATAGTCACAGAAACAATCATAAGCTAATTTTTAATCATAATCTGAATTTTAGTTCCTGTTGAACTACTTTTCAGGTGGAAATTAGGCGCTATGTTCAAGCAGCTGGAAAATTAGATTTGTTCACCAAGCCAATGTTTTAACTGTAGCGGTTGTATCTGTAGCTGGGGTCCTACATCTGTTGGCACTCGACCCTCTCTAATTAGCTTGCTAAACAGCTTGCTAAATCTCTTCCCTGTTGAGATCTGCTTTTCTGCCTTTGCTCTCTGTTTGAAGGCCTACTGATCACTTGTGTCTGGAAGATCCCAAGCAGGATACGTGCCAACATTTTCGGAGGCAACACCTCTCCAAAAGCAAGCAGCATCTCTCAGGATGCTTTGGCCTTCCTCTCCCCAAAATCAGCTCCATCATGTGGCCAGTTCAGCTAGTTTTCATCTTCTGTCCCTTGAGTCAGGTATTGACTTGAGTAGGAAGAAAATGTCACCTACTTGGTGACTGCTTTACAGGAGCTGCCAGAAAGGTTGTCCAAGGCATGTTTCTGGTTGCTCCTCCTGACCTCTACTTGGAGCAAATGCCTATTCRAGGAGGATTTTACACCTTTTTCTGTTATTGTCTAAGTAAATAAAACTTACAGTATAAATACAGACAACTTTAGCTAGAATATACATCTTTTTTTTCCAGTGAAAATTTTCAAGTACTAATAGCCAGTCCAAAGTCAAATGAAAAGCCATTTTCCCTCTAAAAAACAGAAATTTGATTTTCTGATTTTTTTTTCCTGAGCTTCTTCACTAAAGCTCATTTAGAAACCTTCAGAGCCCACTGCTGCAGCCAGCTTTCCCAGGCAGGGTGAGGGCCTGCTCACAAGTTCTCTGGCTATCATCTCCTGCCACATGCCAGCATGAGGACTCAGCCTGCTCAGCTGTCGCAGCGTGGTGGCTTTGCTGGGATGTGAGTTGTGTGCGTGGGAGGGCTGCCCACCTCTCCCACCAAGAAAAGGAGAGGACCCAGAAGCAGGTAGGTGCCTCTGAGTCAGCTGCTATGTTGGCCCTGCAATAAGGAAGATGGTTGGCAGGCAAAAATGAACACCTTTATACTACATGCTTAAAATGTTTGTTTTGAGCAGTGAATGCTAGTGCTTGAAACCTAAGGACTGTCAATGTCTGCGGGAGGGACTCAGCCACAYGTTTAATGTTGAACTGAGTAAGTCACTACTGACTCCACAGAACAGCTTAGCATTATTAACAGGCACAAAATATACATGTACTCCTTCAGCAGAAATGTGGCTTTCTATTTTATAACATTTCCTTCCTACCAATCTGAGAGGATGTCGTTTATATGATCTACTTAGCTCTCCAGCCAACAATTTGGACTTTCTAAAGCAGAGTCCTGCACCTAGGGAAAAATAACTCCATGCACCAGTACAAGCTGRGKGCTGACCTGCTGGAGAGCAGCTCTGCAGAGAAGGAGTGCTGGTGGATGACAAGTTGACCATGAGCCAGCAATGTGCCCTTGTGGCCARGAAGGCCARTGGYMTCCTGGGCTGCACTAGAAGACTGTTGCCAGCAGGTWGAGGGAGGTGATCCTGCCCCTCTACTCAGCCCTGRKGAGGCCTCATCTCGAGTRCTGTGTCCAGTTCTGGRCTCCCCAGKMCAAGAGARACATGGAGCTACTGGAGATAGTGCAGCGGAGGGCTACAAGGATGATCAGAGGGCTGGAGCATCTGCCCGATGAGGAACGGCTGTGAGAGCTGGGCCTCTTCAGCCTGGGGAAGAGAAGACTGAGGGRRGATCTTATSAATGTGTATAAGTACCTGAAGGGAGGGTGTCAAGGGGACGGGGACAAACTCTTTTCAGTTGTCCCATGTGACAGGACAAGAGGCAAGGGGCAGAAATTGAACTTCAGGAAGTTCCTCCTGACCGTGAGGGGGAATTTCTTCCCTGTGAGAGTGACGGAGCACTGGCACAGGTTGCCCAGAGAGGCTGTGGAGTCTCCTTCTCTGGAGACATTCAAAGTTCGCCTGGATGCAACCCTGTCTAACTTGCTCTAGGTGACCCTGCTGAGTGGGGAGGTTGGACTAGATGATCTCCAGAGGTCCCTTCCAACCTTACTGATTCTGTGATTCTATGATTTGTTAGCATTTCCTTTTATTTCTTTCTGTACCTGCTTSAATTTTCCCTGAGAAACACGACTGTTCAGTATGGGTCAGAAGGATGTTTTGGGTGTGCTAAAGGCGCATGGCCCACGATGGGCAATGGGTCACCAAGATTGCTGAGCTCCGGGCTGAGGCCTGGGCAGAGGGCAGCAAGCTGCAGGCACGTCAACCAAACAGGAACAGGAGGTATTGTGCTAAGAAGATAACCGAGACAATATTGGTTCTCTTGATAGTTGGTAATAGCACTCGAGACCTCAAATCCCCTCTGCATTATGTAACTGCAACCCACCCACAGCTTTTTATTTCCTGGGTTTGATGAGGAGAGAATGACTTTTCCTTTCAGAAACTACTCCGAATTTTATCTTTTGTCTCTGAGTCCTGTGACTCAAGCCTTGCTTGGGTGACCAGTTCAGCTCACGGCTGCCCTGCCTGYGGTGTGACCTTGGGCCTGCTCTTCCCAGCAGTCCTGCAGCCACCAGGAGAAAGACTCTAGTCAGCCTCTGCTCAGGCTCAGGCTTTGCTCAAGCTCCACTYGGGCTCTGCTCAGGCTTTGCTCAGGCCTGGCCGGGGAGCTGGCAGCACACAGGGGACTGTACCCCATAGCTTGGAGTCCCAGGAGACCTGCTTCACAGCAGAGGGGAGCTTCAGCAGGTACCCAACTTACTGAAATCCTATCGGAAATGTTATTTTACTATTTTTTAGCTATTAGATACAGGTGTAAAGGTGCTTACAATTGAGGTTAGATTTTCTTTCAGCATTTTAAATTTAAAGGACTAAGAAATGTCAGGCAGAAAAAAAGCCGCACTGCAAAAATTCCTAGCTTATCTGCTGAAAACCGTTTCTGAGTGTAACCATAGCAGAGCAAAATAAAACAAAATAGCCTAGAGGCATGTGATGACGGGCCTACAAATAATTACCTAGATGTTTAATTTTATATCCTGTGAGTAATCTCAGTAATTCAACAGAACTCTTCACAGTGCATCGAGTTAAGCACCTCCTCCAGTCCTGCCAGGACGGTGGCTGTATTAGCTTGTGCACTGTGTAACATTAACAACCCCTCCACCTAGCTGCATTTTTCCATAATGTCAACACATGCAGCTACAGACAAGCAGAGGCTCGTTGCAGTGTTATTTCAGGAGAAGTGACAGAATTTATTTATTTCAACAGACTTTTGAACATATTGTACTGTTACTCTTAAAGTATATTAAGTGGGCTATGCTTATAATAGCAGATATTTAATTTTTGTTATGGGTAGAAAGACTGACTATTACGCACTAAAAATACACCAGTAGTATGATACATGATTAAGGGATGTTCTTTTCAGTAGTGCCCTTATTAGTGAATCTGCTATGAAAATTGCAGTTATTAGAGAGCTAACAGCACTTCAGTTTATATTGGACCATTACCTAGCAACCTCATGGGTGACTCTACTAGGTGATCAGCTGGGGATTACTGTCTAGGGACTGTAATTACGTAGCCCAGTTTTGGTGCAGTAAATCACTAATGTCCAATTACGTCAGCAACGTAAAATATTTGATAATAATACAAAACAAAGTGATTGTTTGGAAAAGGTGACAATGATGGTTTTGGCACTGAGGTAATTCATGTGAGCTGCGTAGTAAATATTTTGAGATATGGAACATTTTTTAGGTTAGGGCCAAGTTTTGTTCTTATTTTACTAATTTGGATTATTGCCTGTCRTGCTGGGACTTGCCATTTGCTGAATGCATTTAAAGAATGCATTTAAAAAAGATATACACAACTTTAAATCTAATTAATAGAAGGCGTGGTCTAAAAGTCCTCTGAGAACTTGCTCCAGCCCTCACAGCTTGTATCTCAGAACAATCACTCTTTCCAATTGTGCAGTATTTAACTACATTTCTGTTTTCCGCCTGCTCTRTGAAGACCCACGCAGTCAACAGAGGAAACCAACAGACTGACTAGACAGACTCAGACTTGCCAAAAACATGAAATGAGCCATTGCGAGAGAGAAGGAGTCTAGCAGAATCAGCTTTCCTTGCTACTACTTATGCAATTCTACYAGTGCTACCGAAAGTAAATGAGGATCATCTCCTACCACGTCTGGGTGTCTCCAGACAAGCCCGGGTGACTCGGTTGGAGCAATCAAAGAGGTTCCCCCTACTAGTATCTGCCTTTCCCTTTCGCTGAAGTTTACCACCTCCTGAGTCAGCAGAGCCATCATTTCAAACATTACAGTTCTTCATCTTGTATATCAATGTAAGACACTACCAGTTCTGGATTTTTTTTTCTGAAATGGTTCTTTCAGGAGAGAGACAGCTTATTTATG
The DNA here is from genome assembly GCF_003343005.1 of Rhea americana. Lineage (NCBI taxonomy): Eukaryota > Metazoa > Chordata > Aves > Rheiformes > Rheidae > Rhea > Rhea americana. The sequence continues at coordinate 259,589 of NW_028186449.1, forward strand.
CAGGCAGAGAAGGCAGCTTCTCACATTGCCTTGGTATGAATGGCCAGACATTTTTAGGAGAAATTGCCCTGTATCAGGTTCTGTAACTTCCCTTAGATCAGACTGAGTGAAGTGGTAGGTAGAATTTCAGAGAATCTTGTTTGCACTCCGGCTATTGCCATTTTTAAACAATAGAGTTACAGATACAGAGTTCCTCAACAGCAGGAACTACAACAGCAGGAAATTTGGAGAGTCTAGAGTTGTTAAAATCTCAAGGAGAGGGATATGATTCTGCAAGACTGAAAATGCTGTAAAACTGAGGAGGAAAAGCATTTCAAGAGAGATTTTTTTTTTTCTGAGCACCTTTGACCTGTAGTAGTTAATATTTTTGAGAAAATAAATTTGTGGTAAAGATCCAACATTTTAAATGAAGTATGTGTGGCTCTTTGTAGTAGACCAGCAAAGACCAAAACAGTGTTCCTAACATCTCAGATACAAGTAAAAAGATCAGACAAATCAGCCTGGCCTTACTTGTAATGTAAAGAAGCAAGTAAGAGACCTTTTGCATCTGTTTAAAAAATAAAATCCTTTGTTCATCATATTTCATATGTGTAACTCATATGTTGCTCATATGAGTACAAAAATACTGATTCAAGTGGGAACAAACACATTAAATTGCAGTGTTATAATATTTTCCAGTAATGGTTCAGATTGCATAAGCTCCTGATAGATGCTGTGTTTTCATCTCTCAGGGTAAACAAAAAGAAGAAGAAGGAAAAAAAAGTCAGGGAAGGAATGTCATTTTATAAGTTTATCCATGCAAGAGATTATTGCTATCCAGTAGGAGCAGTGCTTCTGTCTGTGGAGCCCAGCCGCATGGTTAAAGTTAGGAGTCAATCTGCAAATAGCAAAATACAAATCAATGGTTCTATGTGACAGGCCTCAGAAAGGCTTAATTTCATAGGGCTCCTCCATTTCCACAATAACTCCTAGATATGCCTGATATATATACATATACATACAGGCATACACACACACACACACACACACACACACATATATATATGAACACACACATATATATATCTATTATACCCATAACATCCTCATAGGCAAGCTCTGGAAATGTGGGGTAGATGAGCAGACAGTGAGGCAGACTGAGAACTGGCTGAATAGAAGAGCGCAGAGGGTTGTGCTCAGCAGCACAAAGTCCAGTTGGAGGCCTGTAGCAAGCAGTGTACCCCTGAAGTCACTACTGGGCATGACTTGTTCAGCTTATTCAACAGTGACCTGGATGAAGGGACAGAATGCACCATAGCAAGTTTACTCATGATACAAAAGCAGGAGGAATGACTGATACTCCAGAGYGCTGTGCTGCCATTCAGAGGGACCTCAGCAGGCTGGAGAGATGGACAGAGAGGAACCTCATGAAGTTCAACAAAGGGAGGTGCAGAGTCCTTCACCTAGGGAGGAATAACTCCATGCACTAGTACAGCCTAGGGGTTGACCTATCAGAAAGCAGTTCTGCAGAGAAGGACCTGGGAGTCCTGGTGGACAACAAGTTGACTGAGTCAGCATTGCACTCTTGTGGCCAAGAAGGGCGATAGTATTCTGGAGTACATCAGGAAGAGCATTACCAAGCAGGTGGAGGGAGGTGATCCTTCTCCTCTACTCAGTCCTAGTAAGGCTGCATCTGGAGAACTGTGTCCAGTTCTGGGCACTAGTGAGGCTGCATCTGGAGAACTGTGTCCAGTTCTGGACTCCCCAATACAAGAGAGACACGGAGTTACTGAAGCGAGTGCAGCAGATGACTACTAACATGATGAAGAGACAGGAGCATCTCTCATCAACGAGAGGCSGAGAGAGCTGGGCCTGTTCTGGCTGGAGGAGAGAAGACTRAGGGGGGATCTTTGATATCGATGTGCATAAATATCCACAGGAAGGGCTTCAAGAGGATGGGGCCAGACTCTTCTCAGTGGTGCCCAGCAACAGGACAAGAGGCAATGGGCACAAACCAAAACACAGGAAGTTCCATCTGAACATARGGAAAAACTTATTTACTGTGAGAGTGACAGAACACTAGCACAAGTTGCCCTGAGAGGCTGTGGAGTCTCCATTCTTGGAGATACTCAAAAGCGATCTGTCATAATCTCGGGCTCATGCGCTAGATGACCCTGCTTGAACAGGRGAGGTGGACTAGAAGATTTCCAGAGGACCTTTCCAACCTCAGCCATTCTGTGATTCTGTGATTCTTAATCAAAAAGAAAGACAAAACCTTACATGAATTGTATTGACTTAAACATTTAAAATTCAGCATACAATTTTAATGTTCTTTTTTCTACTACTGTCACGTGAGAATATACAAATTATTTTAATTTATATGCTTTTTATTCCAAAAGGATTACAATAAAGATTTTCTGAAATAGATGGCTAAATCTGCAACAAACATGGGTTGAGACTGAGCACCAGAGACACTGTCAGTGCTGGCTGAAAAGGAGGTATCAAAAATTGATTCTTGCCAAGGTGCACATTTAGATAATATTAAATGATAAAGAGAGATTATCTGTCCCCAAAATACTAATTGCTATTATTTAAGTAAATAAAAACACACAGAGGTTAAAGTAAGCAATCAAAGAACTAGAAATATAAAACAAGAACTTGTACTTTTTAAAAGGAAAATATGAGAAAAACAGAAATGTGTATTGCTTTCACCATTCCTCAGTCTTTTGAGACTGTGAGCGTTTTAGAGTAGTGGCCTATGTTATTATCATTCGCAATCCTGTTGAACATCCTTAGGCAGTATCTGAAAATAATCACAATTGCAGTTATGCCCAGAAATGTACAATCGCCTGTTGTAGCTCATAGTGCCACCAGTTCCAGCTAAAGTGTTGTATCTTCAAAAYGTACAGCTTGCTTAAGTGTCTGCAGTTGTCAAAGGCTTTTGTGAAGCTCATGTGTGGTTAACTCACATATATGCATGTATGTTATGGTCTGTCACTCCATTTGATGAAAGTGGATGGATAAAYAACAATGTGGGATTTTGCAACTCAGTAGAAGTTGATACTGGARTAAGGAATCTTTTGTTACATTTCTGCCTATTCTCTTTATTTCCACAAATGTAAAAAGATTCTGTTTCCCTAAATATTTCAGCTACACTCTCAGCTTTTTCTTAGCATTATGAGTAACTGCTCACTCTCTCCTTCTCTCTGTCACATACACACTTGTGAAGCAGTTCAAAACAGATGACAGTAAAACCTCTCCACTCAGAGAGTTCAAGTCCATGTATGCCTTTGATTATCATTTAACTTGGCTTTATTTAGCTATCTCCTATAGTTCTTTTAACAGTACTTACACCAAAGGCAAGTTCGAATGAAACAAGTAAACCTGTTCAAGGTGGTAAGGTGGACCATTGAGTAACATGGTTCAGTTTGAGCCTAATGTGCTGAATTAGTTAGACAAGTCATCATCCCATAAAKCCATAAATTACAAGGCATAATTTCAAACAAGAAAAGAAGGCYGGCTCTTTTTACTAAGGAGAGCACTGGTGGGCTTTTTTGTTAGAAGTAGCAAGGTATGCATATATTACATATTGGAGTTAAACACTCCAAGCATTTTTTTTTTGTCTTAAAACTGTGAATGAAACTGTGATTTGTCCATTTCATTTGTATTTGTAATATTTGTAAAATGCTCATAGAATTCTCRGAATAATTAAAGAATAGTGTTTCCATGACAGGATAACACCCATCCCATTTCTTCCCGAGGAAACAATATGGTCATATATTATAAATTATGTCTAATTAYCTTACATCCTGTTTCCTAATTGCCCTAAACACAATAACCTTTTCTTCTTCATGATATTTAATCATGCTATTAATAACATCTTTCATTTCTCCAGTGGGATTTGTTCCAGAGGATTCCAATATATCTCCACYGAGCACAGTCAAAACGTGACCACTAACTGGCATAGCAGGATAAGAACATTTTGGCCAAGATCATTATAAAATTCCTCCGATTCTACATGAAAGAATTGCTGCTACCCACAAAGAACTAAGGGAGTTTTATTTTCTAGAGTTTTATCCAAGATCCTCCCCCTCAACTTCAGAGCCAGAAAATAAATACTTTAATTGAACAGGAAACTGTCAGGAACTGATGCTTGATTCCTGGATATGGAAATATTGTGAATCTGAAATGTGTGCTGCCAAATTTTATCTGATCTGATCCCACCCGTCAAATTGGAGCTTTGCCAAAGATTRTGCCAACGAGGTTTTTGTATTCAGTTTGTTAAATGGTAAACATGGCTGTTTTAAACAGCAACAGTATAAMCAAAAGTAGCTGATTAATCCTGTTTAATAAGTCATAGGAAGAAAAAAAAATCAAGTGACTCTTCCACTGAGTGCAAGTCCGATGCTGATCTTTGAAAGATACAAATAGACTGAGTGACGTGGGATAGGGCTTTTCACAAGCAGTGACCCAAAGCAGAGATTTAACTCTGACAACTGTAAAATGATTCCAGTATGGCCCTTAGCATTTACCAAAACAAACACAAGAGAAAAATAAAGTTCTCTAAATTTACCATAGACTCAAAATAGATTTTTTTCAGTTGTTAGAYCAAACTTTTGCAGGCCAGTCTTTTACAAGCCTTTTTCCTAAAAAGCAGAACTTTTGTATTCCTCATTACCTGATTATGTCTTCACTCATCCTGAGTAATTCTGCTGACTTTTACTTACAGAAAATTATGCTATATTTTAGAATAATGAAGCTTACTAGCAAAGATATGCTGCATGTAAATAAAAAGGCATAAAATCTCAACCAGATAAAACAAGTAATTTTATCAGTGCAGCTAAACATCCAAGGTGTCTTGACATACAAAATAAACAACCKATTTATTTGGATATGTATATACATATGGCAGAATTTAAAGATCAAAAATTCCCCAAAAAACAATCAGAATGCAAGTAGCAAAGACAAAGACTTCAGAAAACAATGTAATTAGAAAAAATGAGATAAGCCACCTGGTTTAATTCCAGTGAATTTCATTTTTTGCCTAATATATATATGAACACCAGCCAAAACTGAATTTGAAATGAAAGTAATAATCAGAGTTCATTGCTGGAAAGGGGAAAAAGAGATTCCCAGAAATTTTCTGGAAAAAACAATCAAGTAAACTATTCGTAAGTACTTGGAAGATAAGAAAAAGATATGTAACAGACCACATCATTGATTTTTCAAGAACAACTAATGTCAAACTAATCTCATTTCTTTTATAGCAGAGTAATAGGCTCTTTGGATAGGAGAGAAACAGCACTTATATTTGATTTTAGTAGGCCTTTTGAAGCTGTTTAACCTAAAATAAAAAGAAGAAGATTGAGAAGGAATTTTTAAAAAAGCAGACAAAAATCTGTTGCAAAAAGAAAGGGAATAATCTGTTCCCTGTGCCCATGGTGGACAAGATAAAAAGTACTAACTTATGATGTAGCAGCAAGGATCCAGGTTAGGCATTAGGAGCAGCAAGCCAAAAGCGGGAATTTTAAACCAGTAGAATAGTGTGCCTGAGGAGTCTKTGGAGTCCATCAGCAGACACCCTGGAGAACTCGCTGAATGAAGGAGTAACACGTGCATAACCACGTGCATAACTGATCCTCCACGGGGACAGCAAGGGTGAATGAGTGCTAAATAAACTCTCACTGTCCATTTCAGCCTTTTTTCTTGTATCACTTGAATACATTTACATTTTTCAAAAGCTCAGAATCCAGACGCCAAAATAGATGAATTGCTCATTGCTCAAATGAGGATCTGAAACTGGACAGCAAAAACATTATGTTATCAATGATTTTTTTTTTGTTTGCTGGATATAGAAAATTCTAATGGCTTTAATCAATCAATCCCAAAAGTATCTCAATAGAAAGAATAACCCACTATTCTAAAATTTATTTCACTTTTATCTCTTTCAGAGATACAATGTAGTACTAGCAGCTTCAAGACTCCAAAAGTAACAGTGCAGGCTGCTTCAGGCTTATTATACTAAGAAAGTAACAATAATAAGGTCAGTTGCCTGTCCCTTATTTGCCTTTGCTGAAATGGTGTGTAGATGGTAAATGGTGTAAGACCGTTTAAAAGATGAAGGATAGTTTAAAGGTAAGAATTCAAATTTACAAAGCAAAAATGCAAGTATCCCCATCTCCTCCTTAGCACTTTATGGCAATCCTGATTTCTGTGCTCATGGGTAAGTGCCATTTTGTCTTCCAGCAGTCCTATTCTTTACCATGTCCTACCTCTCGGTTTTCTTCATCCACCCCTGCCCCTTCTACACTGTCTACCATGTTACTATCAAAACACCTTGGGGAATCTYATCCTTTCCCTCCCTCCCCTAATACTACTCTTAATTCTAGTGTCACATTGTCTGTTTTCCTGCTCTGAAAATTAACTTGCTCTCATTCACACAGTTCTCCCTGTCTCTGTCCTCTAGTCTTCTTCTGGCACATTGTGTTTCTAGCTGTTCTCACAACAGCATTACAAGCTCTGCTGCAGTTCATGCTTGCCTCTCTGGAGACAAATAAGTCAGCAAGAGTCTCAGTTTCAGGTAAGTTTCCAGCTCTCATGGTTGTGGAGAAATTCTGAAAATGAGAAAAGAGTAAATTTCCCAGATCGAAAAAAAAAAAAGACAAAGGGCCTCCAAAGTACTTTTAAAATCATGTGCCTCTTCCAGTCTGAGTAAATACTCATGATTTTTGAGTAGATCATTTTGAGATAGCTGAAAAATGAAGAAACAGTCCCATCTAAGCCTATCTCAAAACAATAATAGGCAACACTTAGTCTTTACTAATCCCAGCCTTTATCCACAGACAAGTTCTGGGTAATGATGTGCATAACCATAACCTCTGTCTTCAGTCACTCTGACATTTAAAGCTAGAAACTTTAGAAAAGGTTAAACAAGCATTTAAGAGATGGTGTTTTTATCAGTCCTAAAGTGTGAAAAAAGAAAGTGAAATACTAAAAATCACATGTCTAGCTCCAAAATCGTAGGATTTTTAAAATAAGATTCTCTTTTCTTTGGAAGATCCAGGTAGAAAGACTATCTAATTGGCTGGTGTGCCCATTTTAGCTTTTCCACTAAAAAAATGGTAATTAATTGTAATGAATTTTCTTTTCTAGAAATTGTAAAAAATTATTTCTGTAACCAATCATGTCAGCTTTGTCCTGGTCTAATACATCCCTTCTTGGGATCTTCACTTCAGTTTCCTATATTTTTTATCCATTCCCTCAGGCCAAATCATCCTCTTTTCTAAATTTTTGTGAAAAACACTAATGGATGCCTAGATGAGTAGAGACTGACAAATTTATCAATGTGCCTGCAATACACGGTTGCCCAGGTTTGCAGAAAACTGGAGTTCACAACCCTCTACTTCTATATCCCTATATGAAAACCAAATTCCTYGCTCTTTCTTTTCTCAGGCACCAAGCAGACAGAACGAGCCATGTCTTGAGCTCTATCTTCCTTCCTTGGCAGATCTGACTGACTGCTCACCCTTGAAATCTTGGTTCTGGGAGCAGACATCCAACTAGGCAGCAGTCTCCTTCAGCTCTAGTAGGATTGGAGACCTCTGAGAGCTGGAAATTCATAGACAGAAGGAAAGCTCAAGACATATTTGCCTGGACTAACAGCAGGAAACTCCTAGATTTTTCTTTACATCATGAGATGTGCTCATTTCAAAAGGTATACAAGAAAGGGCCAAAGGCCCTTTGTATCTTCTGATATCTTGAAGTTGTGTGAGTAGCTCTAGAGGGCTGTGCTGAAGTGGATGACTTTGTTTTACTCTTGTAAGATACTGAATTAGAGGATCAAACCTCTATGACTAGCACCTCAGAAGTGTTTCCCTTTGTGCTTCTCTATCACCTTCTTCAATTTCCCTGGCTCTGCTATACAACATGGTCCCTGTAGTTTGAGTAGCTGATAGTAACATCTTCATGACATGTGACTGAAACACCAAATATGAAAGCTTTCTATGCATCCCTGAGTCCCAAGTGACTTAGTAATTACAAGACTCAACAAGTTCATAAAGCAGTTTTGTATAGCATGTCCTCCACTCAACAAAGCCATACCTCTATGGCTGGGGAGTCAATCACATGGCTGCTTTTCTACCGTCATCCTCCCTTCTTAATTGCTTCAATGTCTTGTTCTAGGGTCATCCTAGACTTCAGTACACTCAAAATGCAGCACTGAAAGGTATTTTTCTTTCTTTACAACACAGTCCTCTTTAATCCCAACCTTCAAAACAGCTTACTCCTCTATGTGATCCCATTGAAGATTTTGGGAATTCACTAACCTTAACAACCTTTAAGGTCAACTTATTTTAGGCATTTTATCTTTGTTCTAAAGTCTCTGCTTTCATACCTATAGTTTTGTTTCGTATCTCCCTGCAGCTTGCTAATGAATCCAGTATCTTCCTTTCCTCCATCAACTCTTCTTAAATGCTCTCCCTACAGACTACTCTTACTTAACTGAATTTCTTCTGAGTTAATCCTAAATTAATATTCTGTCAGTAATCATGGTAACTAGTAAGGTATCATCACTTTTGACACAAACTGATGCTGATGGGTATCTTGCTCAAGTCAGGCTGTAACAGTATCACGACTGACACAAAACAGAAGTTGCTGCACTGACCGACTTTTATGTTATAATCATGACACACCACAGCAGGGCAAACTGATCAGAAAAAAAACGTGGCTGTGCGAATACATAAGGATTAAATCTCGCGACTTCTGCAAGGCCCACAAGCAGTAAGCAGCATCAACCCTTGCTGACACCACTTGTGTCCTAGCAGATCCTCTGGGTGCTGGCGTTGCCGCGGCGGAAGCCTGAGGTCGGCACCAGGCTACGCCTGACGCTCGCCACAGCGCCGCGCCCGCACCGCCGCCTCACGGCGCTTCCGCAGCGCGCGCCCCGCGCCGCCCTTGGATGACGTCACACGCCGCCGCCGCCGCCGCCGCCGGGCGCGCTCCCC
>NW_028186449.1:269152-305643 GCF_003343005.1 Rhea americana
GCGGGGCCGGAGCGGGGAGTCGAAGCAGCTCGGGCCCTTCGCAGAACGCGGGCGGCAGCGGCGGCGCTGCCCCGGCCCCGCTCCCGCCGGGGCCCTCGCCTTGGCTCGCAGCCCGCCGGGGCGCCCCGCGGAGGGCGGGGTCTGCTGCCCGCTCCCGGCCTTCCCCCCTTCCCTTCTTCCCCTCCCCTGCGCCGCTCGCCGGCGTCGTGGCGCCGGCCGGGAGGCTGACCCCCGCCGGGGCGGCGTGACGGGCCGTTGCCCCGCCGCGGGGCCTGCGCGGCGCCCTGCGCCGCCCGGCTCGGCCCCCGGGGCGAGAGCGAAAACAAAGCGGGGCAGCTGCCACCGCGGCGGGTTGCCGCTGCCCGGGGAGCGCCGGCCTCGCAGCCCGCCCCTTGCCCGCTCCCCTGCGCAGGAGCCGCCCGGCGAGAGGTTTTGTGGAGCGGTAACAGCGGGCTGGGGAGCCCCGCGTCGTGGGGATGTGCGAGTGGGTTCACGTGGAGGCGTTCTTGCTGCAGCGCTGATGCGAACAAAGATCCTATTCAGGGGGTATAATGCTGGCCCTCTTCTCTGGGGTGAAAAGCTTCCTGCGAAGCGGGTTCTGAATGAGCTGCCTGCAAATTTTAAGTATCGACACGGACGCGTTTACTGGAGTACTGGCGTTCAGGTGGCAGGAGTTACTTTTAAGACTTCACAGTTGCGGAGAAAGTTACATGGAGAGACCAAAATGAAGTCCAACTCTACTCTCCGACTTGAAAACTTGAGGCTAACAGTCAGTAAAATTGTACTGTATAGTGCTGRAAACTGGAAAAGATATAGCTATTAAGCCAGTGAGACTCCCCATTTCATATTTTCTAGAGTACATTGTGTCCTAATTTTTTCCCCTTTAGTGTATATTAAAGAATATTATTAGACTAAGCCTCAAATATAACCCATAAGTTTATAACTTCAAAGCACAATGATTTGGSATAAGACTAACTCCGGTCCCCTTCCTTCCATAATATTTTTATTCCGGAATGCAAATGAATCTTAAGGTTTTGAGGAAGAATGAGATACAGGTAACTGTGTGAAGAGTCAGATACTGATGTTTAGTATCAGTAACTAGATGTGGTTGGCAAAGAAGCATCTTTTTAAAATGACAGATTATTAAGGCTGTTTATGTTGAAGTAAGGACTTACATAATGGATCAGAATGTTATTGAACAGCTGTCTTAAGGTTGTGATTCTTACAAACGTTTAGAGCTTTGGTAATCTTAACTGGAGATCAGGCAAATTTATTTTTAGTATTATGTTTGTGTGTTGTTAATGTACTTGGCTTTTAATTCGGGTTCCAGTGGATCATAATTCTAACTGAAATGTAATTTAACTTAGCAGAGTTCTGCTGCAGGAGTGTTGGAAGTTTCTTATACATGGAACAGGAAGATTGGGAGATGTCCTCATYATGGTTTCTTTCCACCTCAACAGAAATAAGCATTAGGTTTCTTAAATGAAGTTACTGTTATTTAGTTGATCAGCCATCATAATCTGTCTCTCTYAACTGAAAGGTGTAGAGATTTGCAAAGTAGAGAAACAGAATAGCATCCTCTGTAGCTGTATAAAGAGGACCTGGAAATGATCCCAAGTACGTTTTCAGATACTCCTCTCGAATTTTAGGAATRTGATGTCTATTCTGTTTTTGATTGTACCTCTTAGAAGAGACAAGATAAATAGATTGGAGAATTATTTAGCTTTTTTTTCGTTTTTCACAATGTCATAGCTCTTGCTGCTTTCCTTCCAGTGGTTTACAGTTGCTGATGTGTCAACTTTCAAAGCAATAAATGACCCAAGTAAGAAATACAGCACTTTCATGTTCCACTCCTATTAAAGTGTGTTTGTGAATAAAGTYCAGGCATGTGCAGAATGGACAATAACTATGTGGCTTTAGAGGAAAAAAAAAAAAAAAACTTATCCAAGTGGTCTTACAAGAGGCTGTTCTTCAGACCCATTGTAAAAACAGTAAAACTATCACCACCAGTTCCTTTCATATTCAAGTTATATTTTAAGATCAGGAATGCTTCCTCAGGAATTTTATTTTATTTTAACTTTTTTTGGTCATTAATTTGTAGTGCTCAAACACTTTGACACAGCATGACGGAGTTTTACTTAACACTGAGATTTAAATATACACTACCATTACTCAGCTATCACTTTTAAAATATCCAGATCATGGAATTTCTTTGTGCTCTCAGTGACTATTTGACAAACCTTGTCTATGACTTCTAGCCTCAGGTTTTATAGAGCCTGTTGCTACTCCTGATGCATGATAGTTCTACTCTGGTTACAAGCATCTGTTTTTACCTATCATAGGATTTCTAGAGATTCAGTGGAAAACTGTTCATAGAAGCTGTGCAGGGCTTATGTGGTATTCTTAGCAGAATCAACTACATTTTTCCTGCTTTTCTGATTATTACAAAACATAACCCAAAATTTAAGTTGCTTAAAGCTGGCTTTTAATAAATTATTTTAAGCATAGCTTTATTTCAATCAATTAATATATTTAAAACTTTATATATGATATTAAAGAAAAAAACAATATTGGAAAAAGTTTGATAGCATTACCAGAAATGCTTGAAGCCTTACCTGGTACAAACCCACTGTTCAGTGGTGAGAATTTTCTTGCAAGAAATCTCAAATGGGAAAGGGGGAGAGATGMTCCTTTCTCATCATGAAAAAAACATTCAGTTCAGTTACCAAATAATTAATCTAGTTAGTAGTAGTATTGACAAGCACTGTTATCAGCTTGGATGAATGAATTCTGAAATGGCTGCGGTTAATCAGCTAAACTAAAGTTTAGCTAAGCTTAAAGTAGATTAATATGTCTCTTTGCTGAAGAGCTTCTGCCTTTTTTTTTTTTTTTTTTTTTTTTGCAGACCTAGAAATAGTGTTGAATTGACTTACACCTTAAAAGTATTTGTAAAGAATACTTCAGAACAGGACTAATTTGTGACTTTTCAGCCACACAGGCACATTTTGTTTCTTCTGTGTATATACTAGTCTCCTTTGCCCCCAAAGAACAGTGACCATGGTCTGAGAGGATATGAGAGTGCAGTAAGATTGTCTTCTCTTTCTTTTCCTACTTGTTTGGTCATCTTGCTTCCTTACCCTTTGCCTCCCTTGGTGTGGGGAGAGAAAAAGAGAAAAAAYAGTGAGGAATGGGGCATGGTTTGTAAGCAGAAAGCTCATGAACATTTGGGTTTGGGGTCTGAGAATCACTTGGTCTTGGTATCTTTAACTGCCTGCTCAAGGTCGTCATTCTACTTAAATTGTTTGTCCTCTGCGGCCATGAAATATCAGGCAGAGAACTGTGGCTGCTGAGAGGTGGAAGGTGAACGCATGCRTGTCTTGCTGTTCCCTAAAGCTGCAACTTTACTGTCCTGAACAATTTTCTGTTGCCTCTCTTTCTACACCTAGGACTGATAAGAGAGCCAAAGACAGGGTGACTGCATTGGAGGGTCTTTCAGTGGTTGAATATTTATCACCTACAGTTCAATTGCCCACATCAGATTAAACAAGCAGGTTTTTTCTGTCAGGAATAAACAAAGTTAAGGAAAATGCCTTTTACATTTAGAAGTATTACTTCCCTGCAGCTGATTTTTATGGCGCATCTGATTGGTTGACATATTTTTCCCTAAGTTGTTTAGTTAAGAGAAATAAACTTCAACCAAATGTGGAAGTTGTCATTAACAGGCTGGGGAAATAGTAAACTGACTTGATAAAGGATGATTTGATTATCTACTGAGTAGGCAAGATTAAAGTAAATGTTGTATAAAATGTATTGAATCAGRTATCGCATACACAAAGCCAACATGTACATGTATTGTGCTAAAATAAGTATTTTCACCTTTGCACCTAAATCTCCGTGTGGCAACACTATCTTTTTATTAAATAATGCTCTCAAAATATCTCTKGTCAACAAGTACTCTCCCTTTTTAGGAGACTGTAATATCTGMGTTTTATTATCTCAGACATTGGATCACTTAAATTTGGAGTTTTCTTCTTTTTTTTTTTTTCCCCCCGATAAAGCTTTTTCCGTGATCTGTGTATTTGTATTTGAAGAGATTGAAGACAGTTTGGTTAGTGATCCATGGACCGGATCATAGCTTGGTGCATGCAGTGATTGGAATACAACTATCACTATCTTTTTGTGTTTTCGTGGCAGAATAAGTTCTGTGTTTTTGTGGCCAGTGGCGTTTCTTCTAAGATTACGTGTGTGTATGTAAGGAGGAGGAGAGAATTGGGGAGAAAAATGTGTGCTTTTTGCTACCAAGTAGGATATTGAAGAAATACTTCCAATAAACTGTCTTCTAATGCAGAGYGCAGTGGTTAATTTGCAATATCTGATAACTTTTTCTAATAGACTCCTGTAACTATCTGTTAATAGAGATGTTATTTAAGGATTGGTGTACTCCCATTAAAATGTGGTCTTTGTTACACTGTTGTTAGTCTTTACTGCTTAATTGTGACTTCAAAAGTAATATCTACAAGTAAGTGTAACTGATACATTGGTCCATTTTGAACTTTACAAACTATACTAGTTTGGAAAACTTCAAGTGAGTTAACACTTGTTGTCTCTCCACTTACTACTTGGCTATGAAAAGTAGTGACCTCTGTGGATGGACAGGTGTAATAAAAATATAGTAATTGGAAGTGCAGTGAAATGGTTGTGGAAAAAAAGTAGTCTGTTAGGACTGCCTTGAGTTTGAGTTTTGTCTTGTATGTTTCAGGTACCTATAAAAATGAGGCTAAAGTATATCTTTCTCAACCTGTATAGTTGTGATTTGAAATGTAGGTTTTTCAGCCCTAGCAAGAAGGGCAGCTATTCCAACTCTTAAGATGGGTTGGTTGGTGCCAGCAGTTATTTTGTGGTTTACCCTGGCAAGCAGCTTTGAAGGATCAAGTTCATCCTYATACATAGCTTCTAATATTATTGATGTGAAAAATTTAGTTTCTCTTAGAAACTTTGCAACAAGGTAATCAGTATATTAAAAGAGGTTGATTATTTAAGAATTTGCAGTAAAGTCCTGCTTTGTTACAGGGGATTTATTGATGCTACCTGTGTGATGAAAGTAACTGGAATGATGAGCATGTTTCTCTGTTAGCAGACTATTTTCAGAAGTGGAAAGTAAAGATGATGGAGTTCAGGTTAGATTTTTTCAGCCCAGCTCTGGCTTGTCTCCTTTTTTTTGTGTTAACAGCTTCTGTTACCTTTTGTCTRTTGATGTTAAATGAGGAAAACCTTCTCTCATGTATCTGTCTTGCATTACTGGCTCTATTTTTTCTAGCTTTATTTTAACTGTCTTGAAAGTGTTCACTGAGTAAAGACTTCGAAAGCAAGATCAACAGTAACTCTTACTTTCCCACCTCTACTACTTAAATGAGGTCTAATGCTTTATTGTTCTGTAAAATATTTTAAGAGATTCTGTGTAAAATACAGTGACTCAAAATTGTTTCATTTTTCATGCTGAATACTTTGTGAATTCTCTGTTTTTCCACCATTTTTTTGAAAAATCAAATGTTTCCTTATTTTATTAGAGATTTAGAAAARGTTAAATTGTAGGTCTCTGACCTAAGCTTATAAAATACTGTTATGCAAAGTGGAAAGGAAATAGAGCATCATGTTTCAGACACTATAGCTTTCATCTAGTGCATTTTTTTAAGAGTGTTCCTGAACAAGGCAAACCCTTTTATTAATGGGCTTTTTGTCTTTGTTTTCAAATGTATTTGTATATTTTACTTGTAAGCTTGATTTACTTTTTATGGAAACCCATCTCTTTTTAAATACTCAAAGAGTAAATATTACTAGACACTTGATGCTTAAAAGAAGAGCATGCTTTTTGATAGAGGACTCAAATTCAGTATATTTTTATCTTAAGGGTGTATACAGTTATATGTAATCTTCAGTAGTGGTTTTTTAGTTTTAAATATATAAAATGGTAGGAGAGCCTATATATTACACACATTCTATTAGAGGAACACTCTTCAGTTTGCAGAGGTTCAACATTCAGAAGCTGAGAAATAAGACTACTATGATGTGGACAGAAGGGGAAAAAAAGTTAGTTTTTAAGCCCTTGCATACTGTTTCTTCCTTTGAAAAATGTAGTGCTTCTTCCTCTGGCTGCATACAACTTTCTAGTCACCTACCACTCTGGCTTCATTGTTCCATTAATTTTTGCGTAGTGTGTGTACTTCTTGCCATTGCTGCACCCTCTGAGCTTTCTGATTGGGTTCAGTCTTGCTCTGTGTTTACTCCATCTGTTTTGACCACCTTTTTTCCTTCCATTGATTTCAAGTCTTAATTTTCTACTTCTCACTATCTTTGCCAAGGTCCTTTGGTTCAGCCCATGCTTCCCTGGTGTTCGAGTCTAGCTGCTTGGGCATGTTTAGGATGGTGTTAAAGAAACATAAAGATGGCCTTCCTAGTTTCTTTAGCATCAGAGCAATGACTGCACCAAGTCCTGCTGTGTTGCCATAGCACTGGCTGGAGTATGTTCATTCATCTTGTGGGAATGTTGCATGTGCAGCATAGCTAAGGGATAGGAAGTTCAAATTATTAGTGTATGCTAAGTGGAAATCCAATCTACAGAAAAATTGAATGCAGTGAGTAGCAAAAATCTGCTGAGTAAATATAAACTTTACTTTTTCCAGATCTGTGATTTTGCCAGGCACAGAAGAGTTGCATCTGCAGGACACATATTCTTGATCTCAGTGACCCACAGCCAAATTTCTACTTTTTGCTGGAAAGCATGAAAGTATTGGTGCTTTCAAGTTGCGGAAAAACATAAAGAATGTGAGAAAAGCACTTTTTTGGCAACTATTCTTGGAAATGACTGAGCCATTTTTGCTGACATTGATCTATAACAGCATCCCCTCCAGCTGCGAAAGTATACACGTGACTAAGGACTTTTCTGCAGCTGAAGATAGGGTCGTGAGTTTATGCTGTGATTTGGTTTAGTTTTGATTGAGCCATGCACCATAGGAATAGTATCTGATCCCTAATTAGTTCCTATTATTTCTAAATCTCAATTTCACACAGTTTAGTCACAGACTGCTGAAAGAAACACCTAAGCACTGACCACTACATTTATGAGAACATTGTGAAAAAGTACGTCATACTGGGTTTTTTTTATGTTAATCACTACGCTACTTCCATGTCTTATCACTAGTATATGAAAATAAATGATATACCACCTGGCATATATGGATCTTCTCCCAGTAGAGGTGGTTATGATACAGTGCTTGTTTTGGTTGTGATTTTTGTTGTGCACATGCGAAACAGTACAGTGCATATTACTTTAATAAAAATACCCTTTTGGAAATTAAAAAAACAGATTGGTCCTCAGTTTCTGCAAATACTAACTTCGTCCTTTTTGTCTTAGAAACTTGTGTTATTTTTTTCCCCTGTCCTCTGCAAAAATGAATATGTTCTTGCCTGGAAGCAGTTAACTGTGATTCCATGACATAATATGCAAACCCCAGTGTTTGTTCTGCCTTACAGTTTACAGCTTATATAAAGATAAGGCCTGAGGCTTGACTCTGATATTTCAGAAAATTTCTAGACAGTAGTATTATGAGTAGCATTCTTATTGAAGAGTTACCTGCAGYTACCTTAGGCCAGTGCCTAGGGAARATGCACAGCTTTGTCCCYGATACTTTTACATTCACGAGAGCTAACAAAGGCTGAAGTAACCTAGGCTGTCCTCTGCTCAAATGGAGAGGAGTCTTCTGACAAACCTGAGAAAAGTGGCTGAAGCGCCAGTAGGGACAAGAGTATAGATTTGAACTGCAGGTTAGATTGATCAACTGTGAATACATATTTTGAATCAAAGGATACTGCACTGTGACAACTAATTCCCAGAAGTGCTGTCTGTCAGGTGGGGAGAGGGATGGGTGGGTTGCTTGCTTGCTTGGTTGTTTTCTCTCCCTTGCATAAATGTAGGTAAGCTTCACCCAGTTTTCAGTCTGTAAACTGAATTTGTCTAGGCACTGGGCCATCTTGGTTGTCAGTGGTCATCCTTGATGTATGAATAATCCTTGATGTATGAATAGTACTAGAACTGTTGTTTCTCTCTACTTAATGTGCAGATTTGTGTGATCTGATCAGTTAACCTCACAGCTGCAGGGGAGATACTGAAAATGCTTGAGAGGTAATTGACTTACATTGTTCACTTGTGGAAGGGAATCTACTGAGTTTCTTACTGCTTCTTACTGGGTACAAACCTTTGGGGTGTCCCCCAAACTCATTTTTTGCTCTCTATCGTAGTGAAACAAAATGTTTCATGGTTGACAGTGCAGAAAGATGAGAAATGAAATTTGCCTTCTGTAGATAATAATGCATCAGTGCCAGTAAGGTAACTGATGATTCAGTGCTGAACACAAATTTGCCATGTCTAAAAGGTGCTAACAGCTGTGCAAGCTTGTAATCAGCTGTTGCTCTTGCCTGTTCATGAGCTTRCTTAAAAAAGGGGGCTTAGCCTCATGTGGTAGCATGGTGAGAATTTATGTCTATAGGGTAACTTTTTTTCCGTGTGTTTTGGACAAAGACATGGTTGAAAGAGAACAAACATTCCTTCTTTCTATGTCCTACTTCCTTTTTCTTTATTACAAGGTACAAATCTGTGGGAATTGTCTTTACTGTGGGAAAGAAAGGAGCATGAAGACTGGTAGATCAGGGGAACAGGTTAATGTAGGATTGTGATATTGGGCCATTGAATCTTTCTTTTGTGTGAGAATCAGAAGTTAATGAGATGCTCTGTCAAACACTGACTAGCTTAGGGATTTGGTCCTGACAAAGTTAAAAATAAGATCTGGAGTGTAAYGTGCTGTAGGTTTTTTCCAGTTTGAAGTCATTCAAAGCTAGTATGAATGTCTGTCAAACCCCAAAACAAACATAAGCAAACAAAAAAGACTTTCAAATCTTTTCTAATCTCCTAATCTTGCTGGAAGATAYGCTGAAATTTCCCAGGACAGAAAGATATGTGATGTGCCTTAGTAGATAGGTACTTGTTGGTGACACTAACTTCACTGCTGTTTTTCAGTGTGTCATATGTGTAGAATTAGTTCATTTTGGCTTTGATAATTCTTGTTTAAGAGCATTGTATCAGCATCATGCCATTATGCAGGTATTGACACTAAAGTATGAAGTTTGTGATACAAAGGTGTTTTCAAGTTGGCAGTGTTTGGTTTAGTTCAGAGTCCTGCTGAAGCTTTTTGAATAGTGTTTTTCCTAAGCAAGGCTAGCACAAGTATTCATTTTCATGTGTATGAATAATATAGCATGCACATACAAATATCCCTTCAAAATATGTGGGCTAGGAGTTGAATAACAGTTATTTTAAAGTGTTCTCCAGTTACTGTTAGCAATTGTGGATTACTGAAGAAATGTGAAGATAGGCATGGCCTGTCAAGACTGTGATGCACGAACTGGTGTTATGTTGTT
Source organism: Rhea americana (assembly GCF_003343005.1). Lineage (NCBI taxonomy): Eukaryota > Metazoa > Chordata > Aves > Rheiformes > Rheidae > Rhea > Rhea americana. Next base: position 278,624 of record NW_028186449.1, read on the forward strand.
TGGTTAGCTTCTAATACTGTCCAGTAAACTAAAGTGTTTTAAGTGCAGAAGTTAGGCTTGTAGCAGCATCTTGACACATAACACTATRTAAAAGTCCTGTTGTGCCCTATAGTTCATTCTCAAATATGAGTGKTGTTCTTTTTTTAATGTTCTAACATGTTTGGCATATGTCTTCCAGGTGTTAACTTCAGTGAGGAATACTGTCTACTCCTTGACTTAACATGAGAAGTTCTTTATGGCAGGTTTTAAGCCAGTTTTTGATTATAACCTTTATACAGGAAGAAGATTATCCTGTGTGTCTGCTGTAAGGTTCTAAATCTTCCCTGAAACTCTTAACCTGTCTGACCATCAAAAGAGCTACTAGATGACATAACCTTCTCCTAAGCAAGGGATGCATGCACAACTCAAGGGAAATATGTGCAAACGCAGCTTGAGAAGCTGCCATAATGGCTCATATGTTATTAGTGTTGTTGTTGTGTATAGTTTTGTAAATGTTCACTGGGCATGTAAGCATTGTGTGTCCTTGGCTGATATTCATTCTTACTGAGGTGGCCGCAAAACTGAAAGTACTAAATCTAGTAGGGACACAGCTGTAGYTAGAACATATGCACAGTAAGTATGCTTACTAGTTCCTTGCTGTTAGGAGTGTAGAAAAAGAAATGCTGAGGCGGCTATCCAATTATGTTTTCCTTCTGTGTAGGGAGGAGGAAGGTAGGCAGAAGGGTATGTACAATGGCAGAACTCTAGCTATTTGACTTCAACAGTTTTATCCTTTGCWTTTTCATGGAGCTTGCAGGCAATCCTGGCCCTGCTACCTCCTTGAAGGGTGCAGTTTCAGAAGGAAGTTTTAGTCTAGCATCTTGCTTCAGTGAAAAAGGRTGCAATCTCATTTTAGTTCTTCCTCTCCCATTCTGTCATTTGGAATGCCATCAGGTCATCTCTGGCTCTTGGTTAGCTGAGTTTGCTCACAAATGCTAGTGAGAAACAGAGCAGCTTCTTCTGGCAGAAAACTGTTAGCTAAACTCTCTTGGGTAACTGCATCCTTAGCGAGCTTGGAAAGACACTGCTTAAATCAGCAGTGTCTCCTTGCCTGAATAGCACAGATTCTTTGCAAAACACTGGATCTACATGAATAGGCTTAAACCACCTATAGAAAAAGGTTGCTTTTCTGTTCCCCAAAGCACAGCACTGGTCTCTTTCTTCATCTTGTTGGTTTTAGAGCATTTCTTTTGGGAATGCAGACAGGGTGCAATTTAAGCATACAAGGAGTAAAGATCCTCCCTGAAAGCCCTCTTTTGAGTGTGTGTATTGGTTTCATTCTCACTAAAGTTCTGAGCAGTGAGATTTCACTACACAAAGGGACAAATCCAGAATAAGTGCTTCCAGAGCCTCACTTACTGGAGGGCAAATAMTACTACTGAACTGTCATTTGAACTAATCTATCTACCTATCTCAGGTTCTTCAGAAAAATTAAGTTTTTCCAATTAAGCTGTGAAGGCTTTTGAACAGTTAGAAATACCCAATAGTTTCATCTCTTTCCTGGAGTGTGCTAGACTGATAAGCTTTTCACCTACTAGTATTGYTTTTCTAATGTTTGGCTGAGATCTGAAATACTAAGCATTTCCTCAGACCATCTCTAAGGCAAAGAGTTGCTGCACCTTTGGCAGAAGACTTCGAATGACTTTTAATCACCAGTTGGACATTTGTTCCTTAATAGTTCAGAGGTTATGGGAAACTCCAGAGCATGTTCCTTGTTCTAGYGTTAGTAGCTTAAAAACTTTTGTTTATGCTATTTTTTTTTCAAGGTGTGTGTGCTCCTTAAATTTGCTTGCTGAGGGAGTGTCTTAAACATCCTTCTGAAGTTTCTTAACGATCATCAAAATATGCATATGGCAGGTTAGACCCCCGACTATTTTAATTGCTGCTGGAAAGTTTGATGAAAAAGGGTGTTTGTGTAGTTTGTATACATTAAGTAGATGTATTTATTTAATAATGAACATATGGTTGACTAAACCTGAGCTAATAAAGAAATCTGAATACAGCTAATAGAATGCCACAGATCTTTCAAGAGATCCTGAAAATACTCTTACAGAAACAGGTGAAGTCACTCCTAAAATTAAGTTTTCACTTGTCAGATTCTCTCAGTTGCTGCATCAATACTTATCTCACTTATTTCACCTCCTGCCCTCACTCAAGAAGAGGGATTTCTTATGTAGCATGCAGCTGTGATGAAAACTTGGGAAATCCAAATCTTTTTAAAATTTAGAAGAAAATAAAGCAATTTATTAATTAAAACAGTTTTTTTCCAAGGTTTCTGTGTTAAATAGGATGTTATCAAAATGTACATATTACACTTTGTTTCAGTAGTAGTAAAATTAAAATCCTCTGCTGTTTTGTGAGAAATGCAGTGTCAGGCTGGCAAAGAGATAATGATGATTTGTTAAGTGTGTTAATGGTGCTCAGTATCTGTTCAAATAATAGATTTTGTAAGAAGAGGGATGTAGTGCAACACCAAGGTTTTTAGTTAATGTTATGTCAGAATCTTAGGATCACTATTTTGTTAATTACTGTCACTCTGCAACAATTTGTGGGATGTCTTTAGTAAGACTGTAACAGATAGACTTTCTATTAAAAAATAATAAAGAGCTTCTGTAGGTTCCATTTCTGCAAACTACCTTATTGATCTCAAGATTTTTATAAGCATGAACTCTGCCACCACTCCTTAATTATAATTTGGTATYTACATCATGACTGTTGAAAACCTTGTCTCTGGTTGGATGCAGGGTGCAGATTGCTTAGCCTTTTCTTTAGACAGGCTGAGCTGTGAAGTGTGCTGGAACCTTGGCGATGAGAGAAGCTTGAGCACAGCTTGTGCATTTTTCTGCTTTTGTAAAGGATTRTTGAGGCTTCCTCAAGACTTAGTATGCAAGAAGTCTTTTTTAAAGCTTTTGTTTTTTCCTACTCACCCTTGATTTAAAGTCTCTGAGACCAAAGCCACTTATAAGTCCTCTTGCAAACCAGAGTAGAAACAATACGCTTTCATCTCGTATTTTAAGTTCAAATATTGAGTTTTGGCGGCCCATCTTAATTTGATGTAGTTTGGCTTTTGCTGAGTTTCATCTTTGCCTACCTTTAAAGATTGTTATTGGTAGATGGTAGTCTGGTCAGTGGCTGTTTTCTTTAGTTTGCAAGTTGTGTTACAGGAAATGCAATTAGTGTTAATAACTGCTCCAGAGTTGATATCCTTTATCCTAATGAACGTATGTTTGGCAGCTGTGAAGCCAGTATTAATGGAAAGGTGTTTGAAACAAATCATGTTAATTTTATATATTTATTTAAATACATTTTAAAGCCTTTTTCATCAAAACAGGATGACTAGTTGTTAGGGAATTTGTCTCTATATTGGTAGATTTTTATCTTCTGCTTTCCCCCCTCCCCTGCCATTATCCCCCTAAGACTTGGTTCACAGGTTCCTTTGGGGGAATGATAAAAGTAGTTTTTAATGGGAACACTGAAGCCATTTAGAATTCTATTTACAGGTTTCTGATTAGTTTCCACAGTTTTGACCATGTCTTTCATGAACCCTCTGTGTTTGCAAGTCATAGATGAGTCCTGCTTTCCTGGATTGCCCAAGAAAGTGAGAAGTGTTATGTAATGGATATATCTGCAGGAGCATTCCTTTTCTCAGTAAAGAGATGTGATCATTAAAACACTTCCTGCTGCCAAGATCAAGTAGTAAAGAGTTGATCAGAAGCAGTTTTTGGAGGCAAATGCTGTGTCTACCCATTCTGGATATCCCGGTAGAGAAAACAGTGCAGTTAAAGTTAAATTGAAATTGAGTTTATAAGTGTGATCACTGTGTTCTCAGCTCTTTCCTGCTGAGAAGACTTTTTCATGCCTTTCCTAGCAAAGTCATTAAAGAGAAAAAAGCTTGAAATGCCARTCAGCTGGCTTCAGGTTTGAATGCTTATGTAACCAATCTTGGAAATTTCTGACTGATTTGATCCCTTGTGAAGTTTTAGCTCATCCAGAAATAAAAAAGCTGAACAAAACTGCTGTTCTCTCTAGGGCTGTGGGGTTGGAGTTTTAGGTGCTTATACAGTCTCTGCTGTGACTTCAGGCATTTGAAATGCAAGAATTTCACTCCTTGGTGTAGTTACTTTTTTAAAGCATATTTCATTCTGCATGTGGTAGAATATTGGGAACGTACACTTGCTTTTTCCTACTTGATACTAATTTTCTTTAAGCTTGTATGATGTGCATCACAAGGATGGTCTTTATGCTTGCTATCTTACTTGTAACTAGTCATTTGGAAAATGGTGGAAAGGTACATCCTCTTTCTTCATTATTCTTAGCTGTGCCTATGACCTGTCTCTCTCACTATGGCATCCCTGCATTCTTTCCTGGGTACTAATATTTTTAATTGTATAACAAAACAAAAGCAAGCAAACATAAGCTGCTTTTCGCTTCTCTCAGTTGCCACTACTACTGTGATTGTGGGCACAGAAAGTAACTGGCCATTCTGGTTCTTGTGCATTTATTTTTTTTTTTTCCTCCCCAACATTTCATGAGGGACAATTTGCAGAGGTTAATTACTGTGGTGTTATGTAGGGTGATTTGCATAGAAGCTTAGCAATAGATGTAACTTTTCAAAATGAAAGCACTTTGTGGTATTAAAACACTACCAAAACTTTGCATTTTTAAATAAAAACCGAGGTTGGAAGTATCATTTGGAGAGCATTAATGATACTCATTTGCAAATAGATTGTAAATAGTCCCTCTCAAACTCTTTATGTCACGCATTTCTGCTCTACATGTATACAAGTATACTACCAGTATACTTKTGTAATTCCTCATTAAATCTATAGTGGTCACTTTAGCTTTCAGGTTGTATTCTAAATGTAGTGTGTAAATGGTTTGTTTTCCAGAATACATCATCTAAGAAAATGAAGAACAGAAAGCAACGTATTCGAGATGCTGAGGACGAGGAGCATGAGGACATGGAAGGTATGTCCATGTATGTAAATTAAAGTATATCCTTCAGAACCAAGCTGTAAAGGTCAGATTTTACACTTATTTCATCCTAATTAGTAAGCTGCTGGCTTTGAAAAAAGGCATGTAAACAGTGATTATCTCAGCCAAATATTTTTCTTTTGTCTGATGGAGTCCCCAAATGCTTTCTTGTGACTTCAGTTTTTTTGCTTCTTAACTTCTAGTATCAGAACCAAAATAGAGATGACCATTATTCTGAAAAATAATGGACTTGGAGTAAAATTCCTTGAAGAAAAGCTCTTCCATGTTTATATTCTGAGAATAATTTCTAATTCTAACAAAACTAGGAGCTTTTTTAGTGTACATGATCAGTTAAATATTTGAGGATGTTCCTATTAAAATGATTGGAAACTGAAAAACTAAAAGCAGACTGTATGTGTATATAAGATGTTGACTGATATATGCTGATCTATTGACTGACACATGTTGTTCTCATGGAGAGAAAGTGCAAAYTTCTGAGGAGCTCGCAGGGGAAGAATGACTATGACTTCATGATAAGTAGGAAATAATCAGTGATGCTTTCCTTATCTAAAATAACATGAGCTAACTTTCATTTCTTTTAATGAAAATATTGATATGGTGATTCTATTCTGTTAACTACAGTGTGCATTTTTTTCCTTTAACTGCTCCTCTGACCAGCATCWTGACTGCATTATCCCCAAAAACCTAATTAATTTTGTTTTTTTTTAACTGTGCTAAAGGGCACCTTAAATTGTTATCTTATTCAAATGTACAATGACTTTATTTCAAAAAACTGACAAAAATTGGAATTGTCAATATTAATACCAGGTGAAGAAAATGAAGAGTGCTGTTCCTGTTCTACTGCTCTAATATATGATGAAGGTGACAAGTGTCCCATATGTCTGAACTGCCTTCTAGAACAAGAGATTGGTTTTCCTGAGAACTGCAGTCATACCTTCTGCATGACTTGTATTCTTAAATGGGCTGAGGTAAGTCTAGGAATCAGAGTTGTGGGGTTTGATCTCCTGTATCTAATAATCTGTTTTCTTTAAAATCTGTAGGTGTGCATTCTGAYTCTGTACAGAAGTGTTTCAATATAAACAGACCTTAAGGAATRTTTTCCATAGTGTAAGGAAATGCTTTGTGTTGTCTTTCACTAGACATCCTGCTCTATTAGTGGCTACTAGAGACTGGCAAAAAAAAAAATGATGATGGCTGTTTGAAAAATCGGGTGGTATAATGATATAATCAGGTCGTTCAATGTATACTTTATATAAACATGACATTCAACATTATGAACATGACTTAGTTTTGTTATAGTATTATTTCTTACACAGTTTTTTATACTATGAACTCTCAGGACCACGACCAATATGTTTCTGTATTAGTCTACAATATAAGTCTAATGAAACCGTAGTTTTCTAACTCCTTGAAATATTCAGCTGAAAGATTTTGTGCTGTTCTAAATTAAAATCTTTAATTTTTATTACTGACATAATCATAATTTGGGTACTAGATAATAAACTAAGTCTCTGATTTGCAGCATGTCTGTTCTGCAAATCACTAACTTCTATGCTTTATATAGGAGTGAACAGGAAATTCTCTTCCTCAATTTTCCTCTGACTTTGTTAGCTAATTGCTAACAAAGCAACCAGCAGGCAGTTACAGCAGACAAAAGGCAATAAACAATAAAATGTATGGAAAARCAGTACAGTAGTTTGAGGGCTTGCTGATGGGCTTCAGGTTGTTCACACAGATGCTTTTAAGCCCAATGAGGAAAGGAAAGATCTTTCTTCTAAAGAAGCAAATTAATGATATATATTTTGTCGTGTCAAGTTTCTTTTTTGGCATGAAATACTCTACAAATGGAACAGAGCAACCGCAGCTTGTAAGCTACAGGTGAAGTAGATGTGATGGCATAAAAATAGTAGGTTGTTCTTTTTAAAGTTCGTTTAAAATACTTTAAAGCTTCTACCTGCTWCCTTCCATTAGTGACCTCTGATAATGAAAATACCTGTGGTTCCTCTTCTGAGGAAGTTGTCAGTTGAACCTATTCAGTTCGTGAAATTCTATTGCCTTATCTAGTAGTTTTAATTAAACTAAAACAAGTGTTTTGAAAACTGGTTGCCAGATGTTAAGACACTTCAACTGTGGGAAGCAGACGAGATTTTATAGCTTGGATTGATAGAAACATACTTTGAAACATGCTGATGTTATGTGCTTTTTTGCATCCACTCTTAATATTTAGTAACTAATTTGTTTTGTGTTTTGGGGAGAAGTGTTGCATAATGCTGGCTTTTTCTGACAGTTCTTGATTGATCATAAAATAAGTAATTATTGATTGTTTAGTAGTCAGTTAAGTCACTCCGAATAGTGAAGACTTAAATTATCTGTTCTTTTAAAATACAATACTGGTTTCTATTTTAAAAAACTAAGTATTTTTTCTCTTGTGTACAAATAAATTGATCTTTAAAATACTGTTTTCTGGTTTCTTTGTAAGCTTAAGAGAAGAAAGTTGTGAATAAGATTCGTGAGCAAAATAATTTTTTTAAAAAGCCGTGTTAAATTTCACTCAGGGGCTCTTGTATGGTCTACTGTAACTACTGTTGTACTCCATACACTTAAAGGTTTTTGCCAGCAGAGTTTGTGTTCAAGTTGGATATCTCCATTACCTTTCTACATTGCACTCAGACCTCGAAACAGGAGCAACTACTTTGCTAAACTGTTGTTTTCAAAAGCCAATTATTATGACTTCTACGCAAAACTGTGCATTTCAATTAATACAAGGTAGTTTAGGCAAGCAGAGCGAGTTTGCAGTTCTGTTTCGCTTTCTAGCTATGGGAGACTTTAAGAATTACAGCTGTAGTTAAGTGCTGTCTTCTAACAGGTTTTCTTTCTGCARAGAGCAGCCATAGCACTTTGAGGGGTTTTGGCTTTCTAACAAGATATGTATTGCTTTTAAATGGATATCTGCTGTTAGATTTCATGAAGGGCTAAAAATGGATAGGACATTTGGTGAAGATGAGCTGATACGTGAGGTCCTGATGGTTAAACCTAAACATTTAATTTGGCAATTCAGTAGCATTACTTCAGGTTTTTAGTTCTTTTGGAGTGCTATATTTCCTTTCCCTCTGAGGAAGGATGTCCAGCTCCTAAAGATGAGGTAGAAACTAGAATTCCCAMTAAAGCTACCCTTCAAATTAACTTTTTTGTGTTTAAATTATTCCATCCTCTTTGGCTAAGTTTAGTGTAGTTAATTGCAGTGTCCAATATTGCCTATACTATTAGACTGTCCTGTACTATTAGACTGTCACCTTGCATGCCTTTGGCTGTGCTAACTAGTGCTCTCCCAGGAATTACTGGGCAGTGTTGGTCAAGTGGAACTTTCCAAAGACTGTTTTCAGTAGGCATGCAAAGACTAGCAAGGAAGTCATTCACTTGTGCTAGCTATTGTCAACTTTGGTAAGTTGACRTTGTTTAATTTATTAATGTAGAACCTTTGAGATTCTTTCAGTAAAGCTGTGTTAGAAGCTCATAAAGAGTACAAGGCATTTGATGCCTAAATCTGGAGATGAGGCTGCTGGAACACACTACCCTTCRCTGTTCCCCTTGAAGGGTAAGTAAAGGGCTGTTTTACTGCAAAGAACATCTTTTGCTCTGGGCAAAATAATGCTATTGTGCAGGTTTTATACAGAGCAGTAGCTGCAGTTCCCTATCTGGAATCTTCAAACACTATCAGTATTATGTTACAGCAAGTGAAGTAGTTACATATGTTTCTTGTGTCTGTCATAATGCTAGTAGAACCAGTTGGGTCAAAATTGAAAAGCTTTTTTAAAACACTTCTGGTAAGTCTGTTTTGTATATTAGATAGCACATGTATTCATAAGCAATACTAAAAACATGTAAGTAAGGCTGATGTGAAGGGGAAATTAGTTATGTATCTATGCCAGATACCAAATTAGCTAATACCACCTTGTCTATGACAATTACAGTAGCAGCAAGAATATCTTCTCTAGATGCATTAAAGGAAAGCTCCTTACTTTTTCTTGGGGGGTGAAGGGGGGGATATCCTATTCAAAGACAACAATCTTAAGTTAGAAGAGAACTTTCATTCTGCTTTACTGTATTCATGTCAACTTTTCTGTTCTTCAAAACATTAATAAATACACTGGACAAACAATTCCATCCTTACTTTGCCATTAATTCCTCTTATGGTAATCAGGAGATCAGAAGAGTGCTGAAGTAAAGATCTGTTGTGATAATGCACATGTATTTGGGGCATTATCACAACTGCCATGTAAGAGAAGTTAATTTRGGGGCCTTTCCATATGAAGCTTCATATTTTTTAACCCTTGCACCTGGTTTCTGTCATTTGTTTTTGCTCATCTGAAGGCTTTGAAAGTGGATTACATTCAGCTGTGAATTATCTGAAGCATCAGGGTACATTCAGACAGYCTTATGCAGTATCAGGGTTGACTTAAGAAAATTCCCTGCACACAGTTGACACAGAGCTTTCCTGCATTACATTTCTAGTAAGTGTTCTGTTTTTAGATTAGTCATTCACTAGTATAAGATTTGGATCATTGCTTACACAGAGTATGCTATACCTATATGTTCCTCTGTAGGTAAAAAGGGAGTTACCTATATGGTAATGARGAATTTTGATGTGTATTTTTCTTCTGTGTGAAAGAAGTAGCTGATGTGACAACAAGCTCCACAGTGCTTTGTTTGCAGTGCAAAGCAGTGGRCATAGCTGGGGTTACATTGGTTCATCAATGTACAGTGTTGCCAAAGAAACCCTAAACCTAAAAATTAAAACACCTCTTGTCCAAAGGAAAAACAAAAAGCCTTCTGTAGTTTAYGTCTCAAAGGCAGTGCATGCATGGGCAATATATCTAAACTGCTACACGGAAAACTGTTTTAATCAGATTTTTTTTTTTTTTTTTAGAAAATGTAGACTTCTAATATTTTTTTTTCAAATTACATATTGGCTTTTATGATGTGCAATTGTTCTTGGCATGTTTATCAAGAAAAACACATTCATACWGCAACTTATGAATTTAACATTGCTGAGGAAGTGCAGTGTGAAACGGTATAAATGTTCTTGAGCTTGGGTACATTTTTCTGATAATATGGTGTCTAAGAAAGTACAGCGACATAGYGCTTTAATTAGCATAGAATCCCTAGCTCATTACAAATAATGAGCCAGTTAATCCTTTCCTAAAGACAGCCACCATTGCAATAGAASTAGCCAACATTTTATGGGATATAGAAGTAGCCTATCTTAGATAGGAAGTGAAGAGTTGCCAACCTGAATGATGTGGGYAGAGAGAAGAGAGCTGCTTAAAATTGTAACTGCTGATCAGGTGTTGAGACCAGAATCTCTTTTATTATGTGCTCTGTTTTTGTCTTCATTATCCGTTGGTGATATGTCTAGAGAAATAAACTATAATCTCCTGCCAGAAACGGTGCTCTTCTAAAGATCAGCTGCAAAGGTGTTAAATATATGTATTAAGAAGACTGAGGAGAAAAAAGTCATCTTGGGATTTTACTTTCTAGAAATAGTGTACTAGTGTACTTTCTGATGTCTCCCTTTTCRCTGAAGATGGAGGCAGAATTGTTGGACTCTTTTTGTGTACTGTTGGTCACTGGATGAAGTGAAAGATTTGGATGCTACTTCTACTATCTAAACCTTACTGCTAAGCAAGAATTCAATGGTGAAAACTTGGTAATGTTTAGTATTGCTTAACGGATTGTCTAATAAAGGAGCATTACATCATTTAAGACCATATTTCTTTCTAGGTCAACTTCTTATAGGTGTGGAAGAATAGACTTTTAATTATGGACCATTGCGGGGGTGGGGAGATGTGGTGAAAGGGCTTTGCTACAGAAACTTATTCCTTCATCTCATCTTGTTGCTAAATACATGAAACYTCGTAACATGGAACTTAATGAAATGGAGCTTTCTGTCAAAGTTATTCTGTCAACCAAAAACCCTTTTAGGTTACCTATCTGGGTAGCTTTCCTAAAAATTCCCAGCTGGAAGATGAGTAACTATTTCAGCTTTTTGTGTCAGTTTTTTTTAAGTGCTGTTGCAAGAGATGCTGTTAAGATACACGACACTTCCTCTTTGAGGTTACCAAGATTACTATTTTTGTGATGATTTAGCAGTTATAAGAATATTGAACATTGTCTTGTCTGTGGAGCTAAAGTAACTTTTTTTTTTTTCCAAGAGGATCATCAAAAAAGATCAAAATACTTTTAAGTGTTTTCAGAGAACTTAAAAACAGACAAAACCCCACACCTGCCCTTAAATAGCTTTTCAGGGATTACAGGCTTCATGAATGCTTTCATACCTGATGAGGAAGGTTCTCAAGATATCACAGGATAAGTCAAAGAATGAGTCACTTCAGAGTTACCAATTTTTACAATATTATGTAGTTTCATATAGACAGTAAAGCAACCAAAGATGTTTGGAACAGTATGCTGGGTTACTCTGCTGTGCTTTTCCAAGAAAAGCACTGTCAAAAAGAGCAAGAGAGGGGGAGGAGGAGGAGGAAAAAAAAAACAATACCAGCTGTGCAGTTCTAATAACTGTAATCATTACATTAAATACTAGATTTTATTGTAATATTGTTTTCCAGTTTTATTGTTTAGATAGCTATATTTTGAAAAATATAACTGCCTATAGTAGTATTTAAGTTTGCAGTTTTTTTAATCCTGCTTTATGKACAATAAAAGTGGTAGCTTCTACTTGGACTCTTTTCATCTCTATCTTCTTGTTTTCCTTTTTTTTTCCTCCAAAAGGACAGTATATGTTCACTATCCCTTAGGATGCTTCCTGAACAGAAGTTGTAAGTGGAAGGGAAATGATAAGTGGCCTTGAAGATTTTTCGGTTCCCAAAGCTGCTTCTCAAAGACAAAAAGAGACAAGTAAAAGGCTGCCAATCCTCATGACTTTTTTTTTTTTTCCAAAAAGCAAAGTAATCAAGTTTTGTTTTCTTTGTTTTAACCYTTCTGTTTCCTGTAGCAGTACAGTTTCATCCTTCTTTGGAGGAGGGGCATGGGAATGTGTGGTTTTGTTTTTGTTTTTCTGGGCTGTATTTTCCTATTTCCGCTTTAAGGGCCATATATCAGCTGATAGGTGAAAGCTAATGTATCCTTAGATGAACATACAGCAGAGTAACCTCTGTCTTCCCTCAAGGGTCCCTGACAACTGTAACACTTAAACTGTCATGTCTTTACGAGAATATCTTTCAAGATTTACTGCAAATTATCAGATAACGTTAGTGTTATGAAAAGTAACTGAGTAGGACTGGGAAAACAGCATCTGCTGTTTCTGAGCATGCCTGAACCTAACCATAGCTTTTGATTCTTCCAGAATGTTTTCTTTTTCTATGTTAAATGTATGTAATTGTTAAACATCTGTCCAATTCCACTGAAAAATAAGAGTGAACATTTTTCTAGTGGAGTAAAAATACTTTGATTTACTGCTAATGCATGTTGTATTCTATGATTATATTTCCTAGTAATGAATAAACAACTTTCTGTGACTTAAACCTGGGAACATAACTTAATAAATAAGTTTTAAAAAAATTTAAATTTAAATTTTTAAATAAATTTAAAATATAGAAACAGACTATCTTTTCAAAGCAAACTGTTTTTCAGATCAACTTAATTCTGAAATGAGCTTAAAATAACTAGAAAATTATCTTCTTTTGACCTGTCTTTGACAATTTGGTATATCTAAGACTGAAAGTACTTACTGTGAGAAGTTTGCAGCTGGTTCAACAGTTGCAGTGCATTGCATACTATCAGATACCTCAAACAACACTGCTGTATTGCYCTGCTCTCTGGACTAGCTTTCTCTTGGATACAAGACAAAAACAGTTTTCATAATCTGAGTCTTTAAGGAACTGGCTTGATTACCCAGGCAGCTTTTCTTCCTCGGAAGAAAACATTGCCGCAACACTGCAGGGAACAACGGAATTCTCCAGTGGGGGGAAGGTAGAGGTAAGGATAACACCTCTGCTTCTGGAGCTCTGGTGAGGAAATGGCTTTAGGCTACCCTTCGTTCACCAGCTTGGTCATGCAAGGATTCCTGTCTTTGTCATGTCTTTCCATGYTTTTCAATAAATAAAAGTCTAACTCTGTTCTGGGTACTTCAGCTGACATTATAAGCTGTCTGAATGCTCAATGATTGGGGGCTGTATAGGTAAATGAGAAAAGTTGGGCACTCTTTGCAGTTGATGGGGAAGAAACAATCAACTGGAAAATGAAAAGCCCTGATCAGCGAAGGAGAGAGAAATTCATTCTTTAACTTTACAACAGCCTTTGTGTAAGTTTCTTGTAACTAATTGTGCTGTTCCACTTGTAGGAGATTGCTTGCATTAAAAAAAACAAAAAAAAATCATTCCCTGATAACTCTCTTAAGGGCAGAAATTACACAACTGAAATACTAGTTCTCGTTTAGTGGGTGGAGTAGARCTAGTAGAGATTGGATTTCTCCCACTTCCCTCCTTCCACCCCAGGAGTTCTGAACAGGGCCTGTGAAGATCCTGTAGTGAGGAACGGAGATGGGCATATATACATATATGGACTTAAAATGAATAAGTAGTTCTTTAGCATGAAAAACTAATACCTGATTTCCTGTGCATTTCCCTGAAAGTTGATTCCCCATATTGCCTAGTTGGGTGAGGTTTCAGTTAAAGTTTCCCTACTCTGTGGTTCACAGTACGTCAGTGTCTATAGCCTCATGTAGTACAGCCTTTTCCTCAAAGGGTGGGCATTTAGATGGCTAAGGGCATTAAATCTGTATTTCCATTGAGCTTTGAATATATAATACACCAGAGACCTACCTTTATCAGATGTAGTTGAAAACGGTCAGTAAATTCAAAGGTTACTTGGGGAAGAAGGAAATGAATGCAAATAACACAGAGGTGGGGGAAACAGGTGTGGACACGGTTTCTTCTAGGGAAGCAAAGCAGAAAAAAATCACTGGATGAATTCTGGTTATGGAATGAATTTTAGATACGAGTTGGGAACCGACTGTGCATGTAGCTTCTCCAGTATAATGGTTCAAAGGTAAAAAAATGATTATTTGAACTTGTAATATATGGAGCACACTGTTTAAAACAAAGTCATAATTTTTTATGACGCAGTAGCCTCAGTGGAAAATGTGCTGGTTTTTTTTAAAGATTTGTGTGTGTGTGTGTGTGTGTATTTTTTTTTTTTTTTTTTTTTTTTTTTTGGCTTCTTATTAGCGTATATTCTTCTAGTATTTTCTGTATCTTCCTGGAGAAGGCAGAGCCTGGAGAATGCTTTGACAGTATGATAAAACCAAAGTGAAACGGCATAGTTTCAGCTGTTCTACTAGGAGCAAAATAGTCTCCTTCAGGGCTGTTCTTCTGAAAACTGCTTTACAAAATATCAATTACCTCAAACATGGGAGTCTTTTCTCTCTATTGATAGCCAAAAACAAGGCTGGAATGTAGTAGAACAGTTGGTCAAGCAGGCTTGAGTGCGCAAACCCCTTGTGGTTTTTAGCTTTCCTTGCAGGGGTGTGGTTTCTTTCTGTTCCTCTCCATCCTTTCCTGTGACCTCTCTGTACTGTGTTAGCACCAACACTTTTCTCTTGTTAGTATTAGAACTTTCAGTCTTTTTGAAGTTAGGTATATGGGAGAAGCTGGTAAGCAGAAAAATACTATTTGTCAAAGGTGTTCAGCAACGGCACTAGCATACTTACTGACAAAGCACAAGATGTAAGCAGTGGATTGGGATTCTTGGGCACGTTTGAAATCTTTCATTTTGTGCTGGTTGATTCTGGGTTAATATTAGAAGAGCCATAGTGGTGTGGAAGTCAAAAGGCTAAGTAGGAAGAGATTTCAGTAGACAGCAAAGAAACATTTGAAAATATTGGAATGCTGGTGGAGAGGAAGCAAGCAGGTTGAAAAATTGGAATAGAGATTAAAGCAGTAATCTTTCATAGAGAGTCATTTGTTTGATTTCTATCAAAAGACATTGAATTTAAAAGTTTAGTAGCTGAAGCTGAGGGATATGTTAGTTCCACTAACTTTGTATTACAGTGTTGAAACTGAGGAGCAAGTGCTCCTCAGCACAGCATGGTAGCTGTGCTTACCTGTGCCCATTAGCTGTATTACTTTCTCTTGTTGTGTGGTAGTATTTCTAACATCAAGAAGTAGAAGGGGCTTTTATGTAGTGGTACAAAACTAGTGTTACCTAACAGATCTTTTTTAAAAAAAAAAAAGAAAGAAAAGAAAAGAAAAAAACCACAGCTAACTTCATGTAAATGTTTTTCCTCTTTTGAATGTAACTTTTCGGTTATGTTCTTGTTTCGAGTAAGGAAAAATCTACTTACAAAAAAAATACTAACGTGTGGTCAATAAATGCGTATAGATTCTTAGTATCAACTAATTGTAATTTTGCATATTTCCATCAAAGTACTGTAACTGTGAGTAGAAGTGTAGAAAATAGAGATTTTTTCCCTAGCTTATTACAAATCTTATAATAAGAAAAAATTTTTCAGACGAAGACCTCATGTCCTATTGATCGCATACCATTTCAAGCCATATGTAAGCTTGATGCATTAGAAGATCAGATAAAGGTAAGTCCTAGCTTTTTTTCTTAAAAAATGTACACGCCTCTTAATCATATGTGACTGTCAAATAAGGTTTCTTAATTTATTGATTGCAGCTTCAGTTAACCTTTCTATAAAATATTTGACACTTAGAATTCTGTTAACTTTGCCAAAACAAATGTTTACAGTAATAAAATATAAACCATGTAGCAGCTTTATGATCCTCTTTGAACATTCTGGATGTACCCAAGAAGTAGAGTATCTTTCTCAAATTTTTTTTTGTTTTTCCCTAATTAGGTTTTGTAAATAAATGTTATGTTAACTAGTAGGCAATCATGTCTTCTTTAGCTGAGTTGAGTCTTACCACTGTCTCTAATGCACTAGCAAGAACAAATTCATGAAAGCAGGAGGGATGAGTTTAATGATAAGCCTTGCTTTGGGCCATTCAAGTGTGCCGAATAAAACTGCTATAGAGAACAATTTATCAATTAGGAATACAAAACTTACTTGTCATAGATGTTGATTACTGAACTTAAATATGTGCAAAAAGATTTTTTGCACATATTGACCACACACTTCTGAGTGTGTGTGTGTGTGTGCACGCAGCATGCTTCTGGAGCCCCCAGGTAGCCAGCTGCAAAGGAACCAGATCAACAGCTGCAGATTACTTCTTTTCATAGAAAAACATACTGTCATACTTTACTTATGAAGAACCAAAGAAGCAACTCAAGATAAACATAAGATTTTAATGGGAGTAGTTTAAAGGCTCAATCAGTATAGTGCATCTGTTTTCTTGTTCATAGAATTGTGGTATTGACAAGTAGACAAACAGAATAAAGAGGGGTCCTGCTCCAAAAAAGAAACACTGGAGCAATAGGGAGAGATAAAGGATGTACAGAGAAACATTGCCACGGTGGTCAGTATTAGCAGGGGTAGTATCAGTAAGTTGCCAGCTTAACTACTTTGGTATTCATAATTAGAATATCAGCTGAAAAACTAAGTTACACACAAAGTTAAGATTCTAGAATAAGAAAATACAAAGTATTCTCTAAACACAACTGGAATGTAGCCACTGAACTAACTTCAGGGTTCAGGTTTTCACTGTTAAAAATTCAATTTATATTAAAAATGTTAATTTTTTTCATGTTTTCAAAATTGTTATGTGAAATCCATAAGCTTTTTATCCATACTTTACTCCAGAGGAGAATATTTTTCCTTTTTTAGGATGAGGAAGCATATGGAAGTTTCAGCATTTTTTTCAAAGCTGAGCTTTGTGTAGTCACATTAGCTGACTTAGTTCAGAGACTGTGGACTATCTAATTCTCAATGGAAGATAGCAAGTTACTTTTGAGATGCTTGCAATGACATTCTGAATATTCAGGGAGTTGTGATCAGTAAGCCTTTAGAGATTCTGAATGTTTAAAGTGGGTGTTTGAGTTTCTAGAGTGAAGATTGACTTTATTTCTAAATGCAGGTTCAGGTAAAGAAACAATTAAGAGAGAAGGAAGAAGAGGAAATCAGTGCCTACAATAAAGGAAAATATAGCCATGCAAAGATGAGAAGCTTTATAAGGTGAGTATTGTACTTAACTCAAAGCATTCTAGTTGACATACCCAAAATACGATTTCAACTGTTAGTAAATGTACAGCTTTTTTTTTTATGTTTACTTTTTGAAAAAAACTCTTTCCTTCATCAGTGGTAATTTAGCTTTTACTTTCATCACTTACATAACTCCCACTGGAATAAATAGTAAGCAGAGTGTAAGGAACAGTGTATTCATTGCATTGAGGTGAAAAAGTTTTTCATTAAATTAAACATTAAACATTAAACATTTTCAGTGTTTTTCAAAACATCTGACAAATTTCTTCTTGTATGACTTGGTCACATTTTGATATTAGTGCTATTTTTCTTTGGTTATCTAAACAGATAAAACCCACCCTTGCATATTGTCATAAACGTTGATGTTGCTCATCTTTTTACTATAAAGTGTAGCTATAGTCAAGACTTGATTGCATTTTGGTGAGTTAGAGGGAACTGTGGAAATACTTTTCTTGTGTTGAGAAACTTTGTCTTGTCACATTTGCTGTAAAGACGAGTGCATGCTGATTTCCTGTTAAATTCTTCATTTAATTTCAGAGCACTAAGCAAGGGGCAAAAATACCRTTTATGGTGGCATGCTACTTCACTGAAACTCTGTTCTCTTTTTTTTTTTCTTTCTGTATCCAAATTAATTCCTGAACAGTTGCATAAAATTACTAACTGTGTCTCTGAAGAGGATGGTGAAAGTGCTGCTGTTCTTTTATCAGTGAAGTTTTTGCTTGTAATACCAGCTTAACAGGGTCTGCAGTCATTCTGTATCTCAAAGGGAGTTGTCTATTTTTTTTTTTTTTTCTTTTAAGCATATGTAAAATTATAGTTAATTTACAGGTACAAAATATAGGAAGCATATCTCGATATTGACCTTTATTAATTAGCTGTTTCAAGTACTGGCATTTTTGCATGTTGATTAAAAATTCTGTTCAACTGTTGAATTTTTCAATCAATAATCTTTTTAGTAATTAACTCTCCATGTACTCTGTTTTCAGAAACAGCATGATACTGATGCACAGTATTTTATCTCTTTCTCATGACTCTGTGTATTTGAGGCACATTGTTTTATGTTTCACATCTTATAAACAATTAGCTAGTTTCAAAAGGRATTAACTTAAGATATATTTTGATACTGCAACTTTTTCTTAAGATTACTTCTGTCTAAATTCTGGGTGAAAAATAAGTGATTTGAAATGTTTGTGTGAGCATTTGCATGTGGGGAAAACTAAGAATACACAGGTAAATTTCACTAAACGTTCATAATTTAAAGTTGTTGCTCAGTTGACTATATGATGCATATAGACTGGATTTTAAGCAGATTTCACTATATATCATTTAAAAAATAAGCAAAATGTTCTTCTAGATTGAGGGAGACCTCTGCATCTCTCTGAAACACTACTGACTATTTTTCTAAGTATTTGTGCATGTGAGTTGTGACATCTTTTACATGTTGTAATGAAATCAAGCAGACTAAAACATTCAGACTTAATATTGATGTTTAAGTAAAGGAGATATTTTTCCACTTGTAAGCTTTTTGAAGCATTATGATATTTAATGTACAGATTATGCTACATAGCTTGCAATTTCAGAGTTTTAAGCAGTCAGAAGCGGTGAATTTTATGAGAAATAAAGGTTCTCTGAAATAAGAATTGGTTTTGGTTGGGTATATGTGTTCTTAGCTTAGATGTGCCCAAAGATATTACTGCTCATAAGGTCATCCTTTAATTTTGCAGAAGAGCTGTACCTCAAGAGAGAAGGCTACTAGCAGCAAAATCAAACAAAGTTGTGAAGAAAAAATACAGTAAGTTGATATTTTTCATCTGTTTGCTTATACCTGTTAGAATCACTGTTTGTATTATGGAACTTAAAAATTATCTTTCCTTTTGAGCCAAACTTTCAGAATTTTTATCTGCTTACATTTCCACGTCAAAATAAAATACCAAATAATAGGAGTTAGGAACTTAAGAGAACAAACTCTCAGTATCTGGAACTACTATGCGCTTTTTTGCTGTAACAGCTACCTCCTTAATTTCAGTCTCAAGTGAAATGCATTTATTTTCGGCCTAAAAATGACTTCCTGCATCACAGTGCATAGCTAGCGATAAACTTCTGTTCAGAGAAAGTCTTCAGTGACAGTTCAGAAATGAAAAGCCTTAGTAGTGTTTCAGGGGGCTTCTGTATTGAGAGACTTTGTTAATAGATATTGCTCTTTGGGTGGGTTCATAACTTACAAAACTAACCAAAGTCTGAAAAGGTGAAAACTGCTTGACATGGAAATGGCTGTTCTGAAATTGCAAGCATTTTTATTTTGCTCATCTAAAACATTTCATAGAAATGATTTYATAGAAATAATCTAGATTTTCCTATACAGTATATAATGTCTCTATTGATGTGTTTTTTCTCCGGCCCAAATACTGTTTTGTGATAAGTCTCCAAACGAATTGGAACTGACTGAAAATCTGGAGAGAAATCCAAATGGAAAGTAGTATTGATGAAATGGTAATTTATAAACTGTATTTCACAAACTTGAAGGAGTATGAAGCTACATGTTTAAGTCTTCTAGATACTTTTTTTTTTAATCTTTAGCTAAATGCAGATGAAACTGAAGTGACTTCTTATTACATACTTGAAGATGAAAGAACAATTTAAAGTCAGTTTGGAGTGTTAATCTTTTCCTCAAGATTTTTAAAAGGCATTCTCATTATCTGATAATTATTACTATGCTTAAAGTGTGCTTTTTCTCTAAGGCCTAAAAGGATGAACTGATCATCTAATCTAATGTGCATATTACAGGTCATTAAATGTAACCCAGGTGTGCCCCTGAGTGCAGTAACTTGCATCTGACTAAAGCTTACCTTCCCGAGAAGCATCCTGTTCTAATCTGAAGAGATAATACATTGATAGACACTCTAGAGTGAATCACTTCCTGTGAGAAAATGTCATCATTTTTTTTTTCTTGTGCGTAATTAACTTAAATTAGCCAGACATCAGCCTCCAGCTGTTGATCCAAGTTATACCTTTCTCTGCAAGAATAAAGAAGCATTTAGTACCCTGTCTTTTCTCACCAAAGTATGTATGTATCTGGTATAATGAAGTCAAATCTCAGCCTTCCTTTTTGGAAGCTAAATGGATAAGCTCTTGAGCTTTTTCACAGCAAATTGAAAGACTTGTTCTTTCCTTCAGTCATAAGTGCTTTACTTAGTGGTATAGCAGCACAAACAAATAGTTCCTTGTTAATAGTTGTATAGGTTAAAAACAAAAACGGTGCTATTCTATATTAGTTTGTTGCTCCACAAGCTGTTGTTCGCTGACTGTAGCTTAAGAATAACTGTAAAAACTTGTTCCTTGGAGGTTTCTAAATATTGGAATGTAAACTGAATTTATATGTAAACACTGTGTAGATATGCTTTGGATACACTTCCGTTAGCATCTCATTGCATTAAGGATTTAAATGAATAATTAAAAACGTATATATTAAAATCAAAGTGTTGCTGCTTATTTTACACAGGTAAAGATTCATGTGATAAACRAAACAAGAAAGCTATGTCTGTGAAGATAAATAAGGTTGGTTCTGATAATGAAACATTGTAAACATTTTTTTTTTCATTTTTAAAAACTACCTTTCTGCTTATTCTTTGTTTAATTTTTCTATTTGTTAATTGTATGATTGAAATGTAGTTTTTACCTTTTTAGTTTTTTTTGTCTTGAAGAAAGCACTTAGAATGTAGTACTATGTGACCCTCTCTCTCAGATTAAGTATACTTTTTTGATGGTAAATATTTTCATTTAGATTAGCATTTTGCATTATAAGATACTAACTACACTCTTTTCATCTTTATTCACCAATTGTTGTTRTCATTACAAAAATATTCAGCAGTGTAATCAAGTAGTAATTTGTTACACAGATGAGCTGTTAGTGTTATAGTTTGTATCAAGTTGGAATTTAATGAGAGATTACTTTTAAGAATGTTGTTTTCCAGACTTCCTGTTTAGTTAATAAATTTTACCCTATACTACAGATTTCAGCGGAATTTTTAGGAAGTTATAAAGACTCTGTTTGAATTCTGCTTTCTCGCTCTTTCAGAAATATTTCAGGTCTCTGGGATGCTAGTTTGTGATCAGTGTTTCTTATTAATAATTATACCTGTAAGCATATTTGCATTTGGGCAATTAATTTAAATGTAAGCAATCTTGGTTATTCTGTCTTACCTGGATCTTAAAAACTGGGAGAAAAACACTGTTTAAGTCTGTAGTTTGCTGATACCATGCTTGCTGTTGGATGTTAATATCTACTGCATCATACTGCTTTTAGTAGTTGGTTGCCTGAGTTCTCACTTTCTATGGAGCATAGTTCTTATGGTTATCTTTAACTCCAAACTTTCTCTTCTGAGTCAGGCCTTTGCAAGTTTTGGTTCCCTTACTACGTAAAGTCAAAATTGTCTCACACTGATTTGAAAAACAATTGAACTGGAAAGATGAGGCTTTATTGGTAGGTCAGGTTCTAGTTGAACTTAAGGTTTGATGAACACTTTTATATTTAGTTTGTGATTTATTGTGCAGTACTGAATAGTGTTAATGTCTCAAACTGTATCTGTCACAAAAAAAGGTACATAAACAAAAGTAGATTTAAAAAACAAAGCCAAAAACAACACTTTCCATAACCTCAGTGGGACAGGTACAGGATTCAGAACTATCCGATGCATGTTTAAGCTTAAAAAGCACTATTTTACTAACTGTCACTTCATAAAGATACTATTGGAACACTTGGACGTATTTTTAGATGGAGAAAGAAATGTTAGTTTTTGAAACAAGTGATTTTTTTAAGAAAAAATCTAAAATGACAGCTTTTTGGCAGAGGCTTGCTATTTACACGCTGGTGAAATAAGGCATGTTCAGGTCAAAACCAGCTTTCTTGACAAAGTTTGATAGAGATGTATAACATGACTCCATACTTGAGAAATCCATTTATATACATCTTGCTACAAAGAGCCTTTTTACTACAAAGTAAATATATTCTGAAAACAAATGATAGGGAGACCCTGTAAATTCTAATTTTAGGATATCAATGAAGTGAATGAACCGGGAATGTTTCAGCCAGATTCCAAGTGACATTAACCCTTTAGGTGATGCATTTCAAAAACAGTTCAGTATATGAAAATGTCAGCCTCGTAATTGAGGGGGAAAGTGGAGGTTTATTGTTCGCCTTTTTTCTACAGCCAGCCTAGTGCGTAGCCACACCAACAAAGTCAGACTATTCACTGAACAAGGTGCAAAAGCAATACGCTGATATTTAGGGGTTTAAGTATTTATAACAATTGAAATAGTAGTGTTTGAAATATGAACAGGAATGTTGTCCCTTTATGTGAGAACCAAGTAAATCGACAATACCAGTCAATCTTGAATTCTCTGACTCTACTTGCAGGCAAAGAACAGTCCCAGCTAGTTAAATTGGACACTCTTTTTGTTCAAACACCAGGCATTCATTGAACTCTTGTGAGGCTGGTTATCTGATAGTGCCACCGTTGTACTTACTGTGATTCATTAGCTAGCAAAAATAGGAATTGTGAAATAATAAAGATACAGCTTGTTTGTAGGTTGTTTCTTTATGGAGCATTAACAATTTTCCTGTGGAAAGCCTATAGAAAATTAGATTTGTCTGTAAGCAGCAGGTGTTTAAAATTTGAGGTTGAATTTGCTGCAACTACAGATCTCAAATAGTATTAACAGTGGAGCTACTGTGGTGCCTGCTTTTCTGAGCTAAATTTTTGTTGACCTAACTCATCTTAGTGCATTGTGTATTAAATGCTAATTATTTCATTTTGGATCAATTTCACGTATCATTTTATTTTGTAGCCCAGAAGACAGACCTGCTCGAGTGAGAGCTTCAGAACTAATTTCTACAGTATGCTTCCAGCCAATGGTAGCAATGAAGAATCATCCTTAAGCTGTAGAAATGACTAGTAAGTATATACTAGTGCTTAAGACAAGCATTGTAGATGCAATAGGTTTTTTCTGCCTCCATATGTCTATTATTACTTAGAAATATTTTGAAGGATGACTGCTTTTATGTTCATTGCTAAATAACAGTTAAAGGATAAATACTAACATTATAAAATGAGCATTGCTAAGGGAGGTCCCATTTAGCCTGTTGTGTATTCAGCATAATACTTAAACATATTTTAAACTCATTGATTTAATAGGAACTGGCAGGATGCTTAATTTTTAGCATATAGTTATACTCTTTGCTAAATTGAAGCTTTAAATAGAGAAGGGTCAGTCCTATTATTACAGCAGCAGTTAGTAAAAYAGCTAACTCTTTCCTATTTTGTAGCCGAAACAATTGTATCTGTGTCTTGACTACAAGAGTACATCCATTAATGTACATTCATAGATGTCCTTTAAACATTCATGGAGCAACTTTTGCTTAATGAGCATAGTACTGAGGAACAAGCATAACAATCATTTGGCTGAGAAGGTGGAAGGGAGAAAAAAAGTAGTTGATAGATATCAAGTCTGTAATAAAGTCTAGAAAAACATTTTTTGGATAATATGGCCTTATCAGACGTTAGTGTATGAGTGTAACAGTCTGTAAATGGGGGGCGGGGGGGGGAAGGAGGGGGAGAAAATTTTTTTTTTGCCATGCATGCATGCATTGTCAGGGATACCAAGTTTCTCCATCCTTCGACTTCCTTGAAGACAAGTATTGTCTCCTGTTTCCTCTTCTCTCCGCACCATTTATTTAAGACTTCTCTCTTATTGCTGTGACTGCTTTTCCATCTAAACAGTACACAGATACAGTTTTATCATGACTGTTGTGAATACAGTTTAATTAAAAAAAAAATAGTAACTGATGGAAGCAATTATTGAAGTACAAAGCAGTCAAAATACAAGTTATTTTTAAAGTGGTATGAAATTTGTATTTCAGTACAGAATTCACAGAAATCAATACAATGATCAGACAGAAGAGACAAGAATTGGAATTGTCCTGTCCATCAGTGCTTGCTAGAGTTGGAAGGTACATGTTTAGTATCTATACTAGCAAAGGATCTTAATGAACTACTTAAACTTCAGAATTTGTTTAATTTAAATTAATTTTTAGCTGCAATACTATGTGATCATAAAACCAGATTGTTTGCATGTAACCTTTTGATTTTTTGTATATTTGCTGCATGCTATTTTATGCAAATTGACTTTTCTGTATATCTTAATGCTATCCTTATACTCATCATAATACTTGGTATAGTAACTTCACTGAGTTGTGTACCTTAATATGTCACTTTTTTACAAAAAATGGAAATTTAAAGATATTTTTTATTAGTTAGAAAGTTAATGTGGTTTATATACTTTTAAAATTATTTCTGTAATTAAAAATCAGACTACATTTGCTTTAATGTCTAACTGCTTTTTTTCCTTCCCTACGTCGGTTGGTTCTGAAACTCTTTTTTTTTCCTGTAATTGAGTATAAACAAATGCACCTGGAAAGAATAAGATGCATTTTATCAAATGAGACACAAAGTAAGGAACATAAAATAAGTTTATTGGAGAGCGGGCAAGTGTTAAAACATACCCTAAGAATATTTTCATGTGTATAGTAGCATTTAAAAATAGCAAATTTTTAAAAAACACAGTGAGAAACTTGTTCTGTCCATGATGATAATTTCCACATCTCTCAACTCTGTCCTTGCCCTAAAACAAAGATTAATGATGAGAGTAAAATAGATTTTTTTTAATTATAATTATAATTTGCTCCTAGGATTCAAATAATGAATTTATATCTTGTTTACATTTAATTTCCCTTTTGGAAAGGTTCTTTCTAACTTGTTGGTAAATGTTTAAAATTTTAGATCTACAGCTAATTCTGTCTTTCTGCTAGACTTGCCTTTCTGGTGAGGCAGTGGAATATTTCATATGTTTAAAAATATATAGTTATTTAAAGTGATGTATTTCATGTTCACTAGGGTTTTTATGTATTTTAATTTTCATTTGAAACAATTCTTGCTCAAGTAAAAATGTTAATATATTCATTCTTGAGTTGTTAAATTTGTGGGGTAACTTAGAAAAAAGTGAATAAAAGCACCTTTATTTTACATGTATACTCATTATTCAGCAGAAGAGTAGCCTCTTTTGCAGAAATGCTGAATCAGTATTACTAATTTTGTTTCCAGTAGTATATGTTGTATATACAGTATAATTTGGAATAGACTTTTTGCTGTAGTTTTGTGTTTGACTTTTGAAGAATTACTTTAACATAACACACTGTACTCAAACTGTTTTAGTTCATGAGGTGTTAATTTACGTCTCGAAATAAATTCAGATTTGTTTTAGGCATTGGCCTAATTAATGAAGAACCTTCAGGACATTCTGGAACAAAGCTTCAGTCTCTTCATTTTCTAGTTCCAATATGTTGGAGAAATTTTATATTTAAGAACAGTTATATTTAATATAACACTATGCTAGATTACCTGAATAGATACTCAGGCTTTTTTCATTGAGTAAATCATGCTTAGTGTTGCAAAAACTGTGTCAGTAATTCTCTCAATTCTTCAGTACCGTATTTAGGTTTAATGTCTTTATATAGAGTTGAAGGCCAGACTGGTGTCTTTGTTATGTAGTGGAGAAAGAGCTTCTCGGAGCTTACTGAAGGACTTCCATGTCTGATTTGTTTACAAGATTGTTAGAAGTTAAACTTTGACTTAATCAGTGCATGCCCCTTAAAAGAGGTATTTTTGAAGAAAAAAAGTTTTTTGAAGAAATAAAGTTTCATCCTGTATCACTTTTGCATTTGTCTAACTGTAAGTACACTGGAAGCATAATGCTTGCTTGATCTTTTTGATAGCACTTAATGTGTTTGTCTTATTTCCAACACTTGCTACAAACAGCTAAAGCAACTAATGTTAATGCTTTTAATTTCCCAGAATTCCTTTAATGTCTTATGGAGCTGAAGCTGAGGTCTTTCTTCTTACTTCGACTACAGTGCCAAGGACAATTCTTCCAAGAAATATCAGGCCTTTGGAAAAYTTTGGTAAAATTTTTTTTTGTAAGTTTTGCTTATAGCTCATGTAGAATATTGTCAAAAACTGATTCTTGGAAATCTRAACAGAATACTTCAGTTATAACGGGGGGTACACAGTCTTGTGATGCAGTTCGATGCTATTTTGAAACYGGATGCATTATTTCCAAAATTGGAATATAGAAGATAAGCCAGCCACTCCAAAACTGGCATAACTACTCTTCATTTGAAGATTAAAATACCAAGTAACTAAATTCAATTTCTAAATTCAATACTGTTTCTTTAACCTTACAACTTTTCTCTTGTTTAAGGATAAATGGCTGTTTGATCCATCAAAAATAGCTTGACATACTTCAGTGGCACACTGTGCAGTGTAAAGGTCATCAAGATTGAGTCTTAGAACATTGTTGTATGCTGATACTGAATACTGTACTTTTCATACTGATACTAAGCTTTTAAGTGATTTTCAATTTTCACTTGAAGACTTCTTATTGATAAAGAGCATGCAGGAAATGAGAAGGTGCAGAGTCTTCAAATTTCCTAGCAAAACTAGTGGACTTTGGATGTCAAGATGTCTTGACATCTTGAGGATTTTGGCCACACTCAGTGAGCAGAGTGTTCCTTTCTTTCCTCGTTCATTCAGCTGAGGAGAGGAAGGACATGTGCACACACACGAAATAAATAAATAAATAAATGTAGACACCAAGTTCATGGTGCTTTTCAAAGTGTGTGCAGACTTCGAAACAAATCAGTGGATATCTCATATTATATTTAGTTCTAAAGTCAGGACTAAATTTATTTACTTAATTT
>NW_028186449.1:305658-321633 GCF_003343005.1 Rhea americana
TTTTTTAGTTATCATTAATCTTAAACTCCTGAGCTGTGTCGTCTATGTTCCCTTTGCAGTGACTATAACCTTTGACTTTTCTACCGTGACTTCTATGGCACCACTGCAAAATGTTTGAGACACCTGTCAGCTACATTGTGGATAATATGAAATAAATGTAATACAGTATCAACAGAAGAACTCTTGTACTGCTTTGTACAGCTTGCTTTCATTCTTAATACAGCTTTAGTGTTTTAACTTGCCATGAGCTGCCACAGATGTTAGTCATCTTTCGGTCAGTCAGTCAGATGCTGCAGGTACCCAGGGAGCGTTGCAGCAGAGTTTAAGTCCTGCTTGCCGTGGAGTACACAAGGTCTTGTTCATAACCTGCAAGTGAGCTTGCACTATCTGAAAAAGATTTTCTGAGGAGGAACAGTGTCATGGGTACTTCTGATCAACTGCTTTCCATAATCCACTGGTGGCCACTTAGAATTTTCTCTTTCTACAGTATTGAGCTTTACTGCCAACTTTACTCTGCCAACAGGCCTTGGGTTTAGAATGACAGAACTGCTGTATGTTAACAATGCCATGTGGTTAATTTGTTACTTCTCTGGTGGCTTAATTTCTGACTTTAATTAGCAATATCAAGCCTTCTCTCAGTTCATTGTGAATACCATTACTGTCTATGTAACAATGTTGGTGCTGCTTCTAAAGTACACATTTAGATAGCTAGCATATCACTTCTTTAATCTGATCCTATTCTTTAAAGAAAAAACATATATGAAACAAAATGTGATTTAGCTACTTAAGCTGTGGCAGCATTTCTTACTAAATCTCAATGTATTATTTGAGGGTATCTGTTACACCAGAGAACCTCATTTTACATTAACTAATAAATAGCATAAATGTTATCAGACTTTAACATATTCTACTTGTGTTAGACTCTTCAGGCAAAGGATATGCTGTTGCATGTACCCAAGAAGGAGAAGAGAAAAAGCAAGCTTCTGGTTCATCTGGCAATAGGGGAACTAGAAAGAAGTCTGTTAATACTACTCCTAGAAGAAGATCTGCACGGAACAACAAAAATGAGACTCTTGGTCAGTCTCGGAGTTCACCTCGATCAAGCAATTCTGGGTGCAGTGCCCCTGCTGGCAGTAACACATCTCTGAATAAATCATCTTCGGAATCAGAGAAAGCTCTTCCAAAACGAAAGTCTAAAAGAATAGTTAAACAACAAACACCTCTGGTTAAAAAGAAACTGAGAAGTTCTGCACGTTCTGAAAAATACTCCAGTGATTCAGTGGAAGATGATGAAGTTGCTGAGTCTGAAGCGCTTCTGGTGTTAGATAAAGACCATCAGTCAGATAATGAAAGCAATAGTAAAAGCCTTCTGCACAGAAATAATGTGGAAACAGAGTCTGCTAATGGGTTGGAAAGCTGTATCGAACATGCAGAAATTGAGGAAACCACAGGAAAATGTGACGAAGATGGAGATACTCCAGGAAATTCAGATGCAGCTTTGTCTGTCCAAGAACCTCCAATATTAAGTTTAGAGGGAGAAAGTCTGGAATTTGAAATAAAAGATGTTACTGAAAAGAATGTAGATACTAAGAATCAGGACATCTGTGAAGACACTCTTGAACAAATGGAAGCAATAACTGTTCCCAGAGATGAATTACTTGAGCATATGAAAACACAGGGAAAAGAACAGACATTGTCTAGTCCTCAGAATGAATTATTGGTGAATGCTGAAACTTTGACAAAAATAGATCAACCTATAGTTAGTCCAAAAAATGAATTATTGGAATATCCAGAGTCTTCGGAGAAAAACTGCCTATTAGAGAGCCCTGMAAGAAAACTGCATGTGCTTCCAGAAGCCATAGAAATAGATGATTCTGAGACTAAAGAAAGGACAGTAGTAGACTGTGTAAGTACAGATATTCAAAACTTAAAATCTGTCCAAGACAAAGCAGATACATTAAACAGTATTACTTCTGACAGTATATCAGAACAATCCTTAAAAGAGAAGGCTATGCCAGAAAGGGAAGAGGATAGATCTTCAGAGTCACGCAAAATAAATACTGAACATAAGCATTTTGGTGAAGATAACAATGAAATGATACCAATGGATTGTGACTCATTTTGCAGTGACCAGAATGAACCTCAAATTGAACAGTTACCACCAGTTGATGGTATACATCAAGGAGAGGTGAAATCATTGGAGAATGATGCTGGAAACTCTGCATCACTTTCAGGACTCTCTGATGAAAAAGATGAAACAATTCCTGAAGAGAAAGAGTGTCAGTCRGAATGTAAAAAAGATAAAAAGACTCGATCTAGAAGGTCTAGATTTCACTCTCCATCAACAACTTGGTCTCCTAGGAGAGAGGGTAGAAAATCCCAATCACCATCTCCTAAAAGGGAGATAACCAAAGATGTGAGCTCTCAATCACCCAAGCAGGAGACTGTTAGGGAGGGAAGGAAATCCTCATCTCAGTCTCCAAAGAGAGAGATATTCAAAGATGAGAAAAAAACACTATCTCGATCTCCCAAAAGAGAAATTGTCAGGGAAAACAGAAGATCATCTTCTCGGTCAAGAGCTAAGGATTCTTCTCCAAGGCAAAAATCTAGGTCTCGGAGCAGTGATAGAGATTGTCAAAGAAGAGATCGTGACAGAGAAAGAAGAAATAGGAGATGGTCTAGGTCACGGTCTAGGTCAAGATCACGATCTAGAACAAGAAGTAAAGGTGCTTCATCTGTTAGGAATGAGAGGGATGGTCATTCACCTCGATGGAAAGAGAAGTGGGCAAATGACAGTTGGAGAAGTCCCAGAGGAAATGATCGATATAAAAGGAATGATCAAGAAAAACAAAATGAAAATCTCAAAGAGAAGGACAGCACAGAAAAACATAATGATGATCAGTGTTCTTCAGACAAACACAGAAATGATTGTCCAGACTGGGTAATGGAAAGGATAAACTCTGTTCCTGAAGTTAGGAATAGAGAGCGAGATAAACCACATTGGGAAGATTATCGGTATGATAATTCAGGACATTCTTGGAATAAAAACTTCAGTTCTGGTTGGATTTCAAATCGAGGAAGAGGTGGGCGCGGGAGAGGTGGACGTGGAAGAGGTGGCTTCGTGTATGGAGACCAGAGTGAAAATCACTGGCAAAATAGAAAACCCCTCTCAGGGAACTCAAATGGTTCTGCGAACGAAACTTCAAGGTTCCCAGAACATCAGCCTTACAGACGTAAGAATGAACAAGATTATTCTTTCGATACGCCTGCTGATAGATCTGGGTGGACATCTGCATCCAGTTGGGCTGTGAGAAAGACTTTACCAGCAGATGTGCAGAATTATTACTCAAGAAGAGGACGAAATTCATCAAGCCCACAATCTGGATGGGGAATGAGACAAGAAGAAGAGACATCTGAGCAAGGTATTCATAGTTTTGATTTAGTCACAGCTGCAATAGCTAAGTAAAATGATAGTCACATTGTCCCATCTTGAGTTTTAGTTCTTAAAAATAACTTGGGTAAATACATTGACTTTTTATGATATGTTAGAGGTGAGGTTTTGTGGGTTTTGGTTTTTTTGGCCGAGTTTTTCGTGGCTTTTTTCAAGAAGATGACTGTATGTTTTTGCTTAAAGTCACAAGTTTTATGTCATAATTTACTGTGCATCTGAAGAGCACTGCTGAAATAAATAGATCAGGTCAAAGAGAAAGTATATCCTCTTCATGGTTACTTTTAGACTCTACTCAACTTTTTTTAAAAGRGTAGGTTTTTTTTCAAGGAAACTTACCGTTGTCTGTGAAGACTTGGACTGTAGAATCTAGAGATGATAAATCATTAAGTTGACTTCTATCTTATTTTTAAATAAGCATTTTCCTCAAATGCTTAATGAAAAAAGATTTATCAAAACCCTTAGTTTACTGTACTTTAGCATAAAAATTCTCTAAAGCCCCAATGGAAGTGTAATATTTTTGTATATTTTCTATTTACAAGCTAARTTCCCTGATTGGAATAAAGTTTTTGGTAGAAAGTGACTTAACTCCAGATGAGATTGATTCTAAAGAACTAAGAAGTTGCCCACAGGTTATTAATGCTTTTGAAATAAATGGCATATGTGAATTATAAATCAAAAGAACTATAAAATCCAGTTCTGAAGAAGAGCACTCTTATACTTTCCCATTGTATCTTTGTTTAATCTTCTATTTTTGTTTTCATCTTATGTTAGCAATTTTCTTCCTCTGTTCAGAGATGCATCAGTGGCTTCTCAGTTTTGAGGCAACTTTGACAACCCTCAATTTGCTATAGGCAACATCTATCAAACCTTTAATTGGAAGGCCCATTTGTGTGATTCACAGGATTCATGTCACATAGTTTGGGAACAATTGCACTATTTATTTTTGAAACCTGAATTTGGGGTGAGAATAATATAATGTTCACAAACCTGGGTAGAACTTGTTGGGTTGGCATCTTTAAAAGTGATTTAGAGTAAAGCATAAGGAATTGAATCCTGATCCTTTTCAATTAGGCGACAGAATTCCTCATAGAAGGAATTCTAAGGGAAGAGAAATGCATCTGAACTATAATCCTTCAGCTGTTTCTCACAACTTGTTTCTTAACTTTCGGAGGACTTGCTGCTCGTATGCGAATGTGACTTGTGTGTGACTTCTTAGCTTCTGTTGAAGATAATACGAGACTAAAGTCAATTCTTAAAAAGAACTCTTAGCATGACACTTCTTTTGATTCTAGGCTTTATCTACAGTGGCAGTAAGGTGTGGTGGGTTTCGATTTGGTTTTGAACAAATTTTTCTAATATTGAAGATATGTGAAATTGGTTGAGGGCGATTATTATTCAGTGAGGGTATATATCAGAGTGTTTTTATAGTTACCAGAAATGGCTGTAGTGACAGCRACAGTGACAGTAATTCGGGCAAAGGGGAGCAGTGTGGTGAAATGTGATAACATACTGTGATAACTGAAGTTACACAACTGCAGAGGTTGGATAAGTTATATTTTCCTGCTCTTTGGATGAAATTTACTGTTTCAGAGTGATGTAATGGATTGTTAGCTATGCTATGGGACACGTAGAAAAAATGGAAATTCAGAAGGCATGCTTCCGTAGTAACTGAGCTTCTTTAAACTTAGAAACTAGCATTTGGCCCCCATGGCTTGTCTGATGGTGAGTACTTCATAATAATGTAATACAGTACACCTCATGAAGAGTTTGGACATCGGGTTCCACTTGCACTTTATAAAACATACTTTTTACTTCATACTGTCTGTTTTTCTTTTGATAGATCCAAACCTCAAAGACCAAGGCAACCAGCAAAGTGATGGTTCTCAGTTACCAATGAATATGATGCAGCAACAAATGAATGTAATGCCACAAGTGAATGCACAGCACCAGCCTATGAATATCTTTCCGTATCCAGTGGGTGTCCATCCTCCTATGATGAATATGCAACGCAGTCCTTTCAACATCCATCCTCCAATGCCTTTGCATCTCCAAACCGGAGTACCTCTCATACAGGTAGCTGCTCCCACAAATCTGTCTCAGGGATTACCTCCACCTCCACCTCCACCCCCACCATCTCAGCAAGTCAACTATGTTGCTTCACAACAAGATGGAAAACAGCTGCAGGTATGCTTTATCAGAAACTATGGCAAGAGCAATATTAAAGTAATATATTAGTTATGGATTAATAAAAGGTTTCTTGTATTTAATAGTGTATACTTGACTAAATTTATACTTAAAAGTTTCTCTTTTTCTCTTTAACTGTCCTCTCTCTATTTCCCCCGTATGCAACAGAAATGTTCATGAGGATGTGGGTTGGTTTGAGTTCGTAGTTTTTTAATATTAATAGATAATGCCATAACTGAGTATCTGTAGTAATAAGATGTTCCAAATGATAATGGACCACTAAAAATTTTCTTCAGTATTGTCATTAAACTTTCTTCTTCAGTTCTGGAAATAAGAAACATTAAAGTTTTTTTCCCCTTCAAAATCTGATTCTAAGCTCTAGGAAATACTTCAATCCTTGTTCAGCAGGGTGTAGTAAGTGGACTTTGACCTCTTATTGTAATTCTCTTCTTTTGGGGTGTATCATCAGAGGAAAAAGATATATATATTTCAAGTGCTGTGTTGCACCAGTTTATTCTGCAGTTTCATTCTCTAGCAGTCACTGTCTCGGCATGTTGTCATTCCCCCTCCTACCCCCGTGACCTCTCCCCATGCAATTCCTATCATTTAATCTTTTCAGTCTCTTTGATAATTTCCAAGTTATTTCTTTGGTATATTTTGGTATTACTTCCGCCTTCATGCCCAATTCTCATGTGTTCACATCCTTTTTGGATCTAAACTTCATTTCTGCAGTTTCCAAAAGACTACTGTGCTCAGGGCAGGTCAGACCATCTGTTTGTGCCTTCCAAGACAGCTTAAAACAGCCTCTGTGTACGTGAGCATCTCCTGTAGCCAGCTGTTTATACTAAGAGCTTTTATATCAGGGAAAGGAATATTAACAGCTTTCRGTAGGATATATGGTCTTCCAAGGAAACTTAAAACTGCATCTGTGGTGTATAGAGGGTTCTTATGGGTTCAGTTGAGATTTCTGCTTTTTTTACTGTTGTACGCCACTAACTCTGATGTAAAATGCTTCTACTAGCATTCCAGGTTGAAAAAGAGATGTTTTAGAACAGTGACTTCTAAACCTCTCTTTTTCTGTGCTGTCTTTAAAAATTTTGCAAATTGATTAATGACCTACATTCTGTCCACTTTTGATTGCTATTAATCATTCGTATTCATCAAATTAAAACAAAAGGAGTTAAGTCCTGTGGGAAACACTGAGTGGGATTAGAGGCCATATGAAATACTTTAAGTACTATGCAAAATAAAATAGGTACTATTTGAACTAACAAGCCAGAAGATTACTGGTTGATTTGACTTAGACCTGTTTGTGATAAACTATTTTCACAATTGGAAATTCAGAATGTTTAATCTCTAAAATGTAAGAAATCAGAATGCGTGCTGTAAACCTGTATATAATTTAATTATCTAGTGTAATAATAAATATGCTACAAAGATTGTGTGTTGCTACAGAATAGAAGTATTTGTTAACAAAGCCTCTGTTACATTTGGCTCTTCTTGTGGAACAGTGTCCATGCACCTGAATGCTCTTGGGAGTTACTGTTCCTTTTTACTTTTCATTGAACAAGTCCTTGTTGGTAGCATGTAAAAATACTGAGTACTGTAGGATTCCGACCTACCTTTTCCTGCTCAAGGAAGATGAAGAGATAGCACTGGCTAGCATTAGCATACTGATTATAACAGTTCAATATTGTTGTCCTTTCCAAAGAGCTTTAATTCCTACTTTGTTATTTCCCGTATGGATAAATAAATACCTGCAAAAAATAGTGGTGGTTACTTGTGCAGAAAAAAAGGACATTTAGGGTAGCCTACCAAACGCAGTGCTTGTAACATGTTGAGGGGTGGGGGGGATGCATTTTTGGCTTTTTCTAAAACTGACCTTAGTCTGAGTTGTTGTGAGCTACTTCATTTCTCAGTTCCGAAGTATCAACAGTGTCTGTAGTGTCCTTAGACTATGTCTGGGAATGTACTGAAAATGACCTTTCCTTAAGAACAGATCCTGGTGCTCAATTTGCATTTCACCCCCAGTTTACTCAAAGTTGAAGGCATGTTTACATTTGGCATTCACTTGCAACTTCAAGCTGTTTTTTTTTAAAAAGGAAAAAAAAAGAAAATAAACCTTTTCAGAGAAACACTGTTATGATCCATGAATGCAAATGTGTATTAAGCTATTTTTGTGTGCGTGTTTTGCTGCTGGTAACATCATCTGTGCCTATTTGCAGGATCCTACTTGAGAGTTGTGCATCACTGGGAGCTTCCTCAGAACCAGAATCTAGAAACCACAACAATGACATACAGGATACATTGCTTTTCAAACTTTATTTTTTCCTTTTGATTAGATCTGATATTATATGCACATTTTCTATAAAAATGGACTGGGTGGAAAGTAGCTGATGAACCCAAACATGTAGTACTGATGTCCTGAAATTTGTTCTGGAACTGTCTGAAACTTCCAGAAAGATTTATTGACATATTGAAGGATAATGTATTAACTACTGATAACTTTTTAAAACAGGGAATTCCAAGTGCTCCTCATGTGTGTAATAATATGAGTGCTCCAGCCTTGTCTGCTCCAACAGCAGCCCTGGGAAATGTGGGAACAGTTCAGGGACCAAGTTCTGGTAATGCAACGCCATCAAATCACATCAAAAGCTCTAATGCTCCTGTGAAATTGGGAGAAAACAAAGCAAGTGTAACAGTGGAAGCCAGCGCAGATAGCTCAAAGAAGGACCAGGCAAGTTTGAAGTTCAGAGTAATATTATATAATTGTCATACTAAGAGAGCAAATTATGAATACTTTTATGTGCAATATATTCACTACCGTTATCTTCATCATATTGCAGTACTTCGGGGGAGGTTATAGGACATAAACTAGTAAATTGACTTTTTAAAAAGTCATCCTCTTAGAGCAGCACTATTTACGAATACTACTTTAATTGCTGTGGGACCATACTCTGTTTTAGTTTAAACTGAAACATACATTTCTCATTAATGTTGAAAATTTGAGTGACCTGAACATGTTTTCCCAGTTGTTTAGAGTAATTTTTTTATCTGTAAAGTTTTAATTTATGATTGAAACGAATTTTAAATCATTACTTTCACATTAAAAAGATGAGTATGCATGCATCTGAAAATAACACAACTTTGTTCTTTTTTCAGAAATTGTTAATTCAAGAAAAAGCAGCACAAGAGGTTAAACTGGCTATTAAACCTTTCTACCAAAATAAAGACATCACTAAGGAGGAGTATAAAGAAATTGTACGGAAAGCTGTAGATAAAGTAAGTTGATATATTAATAAAATCTGATATGTATACATTTCAACTGAGGTAGGGTTGAGGGGGGTTGTGTCTGTTCTTAGGACAACTGGTAGTTGCTGGAAGGGTGAACAAAAGCATCTATCAGAACTTTTTTAGCTCCTCAGAATGCTAACTGATTTATTGTTTGAAAGGGTGGAATGGAGCTGAGCAGTTAGGAAGTATTCAGAGTTTCCTGACTTACTCTGCTGGCCATGGAGAAGCTTGTGGTTGGGAGAGTAGGTATGTGATGTAAAACAGTGGCAAATCAAAATATTTCAAACACATTTTATTTTTTATTTAATACTGTTGTAGGTTTGTCATAGCAAGAGTGGAGAAGTTAATTCTGCAAAAGTGGCAAACCTAGTGAAAGCATATGTAGACAAATATAAACATTCACGGAAGAAGAATCCAGAAGAGGCAGTTTCCTGTGAAAGAAAATAGATCATGTTTTCAGTTTTTAATTTTATCCTATCTACAAAGTGCAATTTCAACATGAACCGTTAACTGAAAATTGTACATGACTGATTTGAATCTGGTTTTGATAAAATTATTTTTCAATGTAGTATATAATCTTTTGTTCTAAAGAAATACAGATCTACAGTACAACTTCTTTGTTCCTTTTTAAAAACAGATGTCTAAAAAAGTAAAAGGTGTAAAGGAGGGTTGTTAGGATTGTACGATTGTGTGGATACTTAGATGTACAGCATTTTGACTTGAATAATGGAGTGCATTAAATTAGAAACTTCTATCTGAGTACATTGGTTTTGGAACAGGTATGTACAGTACATTTAATCAGTCAGATTAAATTTTTTCTTTTGATTTCTCCCTAATTATAGCAAAGATAATGTATTGCCTTGACAAATATTTCTACTGTTAACTGGACAGACTGAATGCAGGGGTCACTGTGTATATATATTAAAAAAAAAAAGCACATGGAGTTGTCTGAACAGAAGAACTGTTTAGATTTTTTTTTAAAAAAATCATAAACAGTAAGATTCAGTGCCCAGAATCATGGGCACTGCACATCTGTTGTAACACCAAATAAAAGTTATGCTGCTTGTTTTTGTTTGTGATGTTTTTCAATTTGTTCCAAGCTAGTGGGATGAACTTGATTAATTTCTATGTATCAAAAGCCCCCAGTCACAACGCACTGACCGCCTCAGTTCATGTCTAATCCTGCCCGTAGCTATTGAAATGACATAGGCAGTTAGTGTGCTGTAGAGTTGGATGTTCCTGAAAAATAAGCACTAGTTTCTTTGTATCTTCAAAGAAGGTGAAGAAAGGTGGAATTTGCGATTGTCTCCCTGTTGATCGGAGACTGCTAGTTGTGCCAGCCTGATCTGCGTAGTATGTTTCCGAGTCCGTTACGGCCTGTAGCACAGATCACCAGTTGAAAGTACAGTCTCAAGTCAAATGCAGCTTTTAGACTTCCCGGAGTATGTTTCTGTACAGGTACCAAAATCATTTTAAAAGCAGATGTGGGTTCATTAAATATGCTAGAAGAGTGCTTACACCTGATGTCAAACCGGTGTTACTGAGATAGCAAAAGATAGGTTTGCTGGAGCAYAGAACGTTACTAGCTCCGTTCGGAAAAAGCCAGCCTGGGATCCTTTCAGATTTGTGTTACAAGAGCAGTGCAGTATAGAAGGAACCTTAGTTCCCTTATTCTGTAAGACAGCACTACTAAAATTTCAGCATTCCCCCTTCGGTCCTGCTGTGTGGTAGCAACCTTTGGTGTTGGCTCAAGGTCTGGGTTCTGCTCCAGTCAAAAGCACGAACGCACCATTTTGGCAGAAAGTATCCGTCGCGGTTTTTTGAGAACACAGCTTGTAGTAGTAGCCAGTTGTTTCCCAAGTTAACTTCTCTTGGCATAAAAACAGTATTGCCCTACAAAGAACTTCTGCAGCCTGAGGATGAAATAAGGGATATATACCCATGTGCACACACATGATAAATATATATGTATAGATATATATGTGTAAAAATGTGATGTCACAACAGTTGATCACTTGGTTTTAACTATAACTTTCTACAGACTTAATGAAGCATTTGACTCTCTATATTTATTTTTGTGTACCTAAATAATACTATGTAAATTAGAAACCAATATAATACATTTTCTACAGTCAAACCAGGTTTTAGGGGGTTTGTTTCTTTTTCAAAATACTCAGTTTTACACTGTGGTAGCAATTTGTATGATCTCTTGAACAATTTTAAGCTAAAATTGGTTAGCACTTTTTGAAAAATGTAGCAAATTGCTATGTCGATCCTGGTTGATCACGCCATGCGTACTTATTACATTTTTTTTGTCTCTGAATTTTTGGATTTTAATGACTTTTTATAGCTTTTTATTCTATACAGTTGAGCCTTGCTATAAAACATCTTTCAGGAGCCAAATAAACTTTCTTTTAAAAGGAGAGGTGGAAATTGGGCGGGAAGGAGCAATACAGGTTTTAAACTGGGAGCAGGAAGGGTCATTAATTTCTTCGTTTTGCAGTTCTTGGCTGGAAGAAAAGATGTCACTTGCTGCCACATTGTTGGGGCAGTGACTATAGTGATGCTCTACTGTATTTCAGATCCTGATGAAGAATATGATAGACTAGAATGTGATCAGTAACTTTTTATTTTTTGCAATGAAATACTTAAGAATTTATCAGAAAATATGCAGTTCATTACAATTACGATATTGAATTTAAAAAATGCATTGCCTTAATACATAGACTCTCCTCCTATTTTTCCAGAAAAGTAGCAAAGTCTGTGTTGACCATCTGAGAAAGCATGTGCTTTAACCTTCTAGTCATGTTTTTGTTAAGATAGTATTAAAGCTGTATGTCTATTTATTGAAACTCTTTGTATTAAAACTCCAAACATGCACTAGTGCAGATGACAAAATGATGGGAAATGCTGAGCCCAGATGACAGATGTAGGGTATCAGTAATTCTTTTGCTCTAAATTGTCTTAAGGGGGGAGGGGGGAGAAATATATGCAACTGTATACCTTCTGTGAACTTATGCAAATTACAAGGGTTTTCCTTGCACTCCTCCCACTGTTTCACTGTGCATGCTGCTTTTGAATGTCTCATCCTAAAGATGTGTCTTAGGAGCACAGTGGCTGTCCAAAGTCAGTAATACGGTGTTTGTAGTGTAAGGCTGGAGTGCTGTCTACTGAAAAAAATATTTTAAAATTAGTTTTATGTAGTGCTTAACGTTTTCTAATAAATTCTTTTGACTAAGCTGTAAATAGTCTGTGTTTGGTCTTAAATGATMCTGGCTCAAGTGGTTTAATTCAAAAGCGGTGTTCTAAAATTGCTACTCCTACTTCTATACATACTGTTTTACTTTGTCTGGACTCCCCTTCGTAATTGCATCCTATTTGTAGTCCGTTAGAATTGTATTGTGTTTCTGCAAGTATCAAGCTGATTAAAAAGAAAAGAAGAAGAAAAGGGGATGGGGTGGGGAGAAGCAGCTTCCTGTGCTGCTACTGGTGCTTGTAAAACTTGGCGGCCCAAGCAGGGACAGGACTCAAACCAGCAAGGTCCTGTCCTATGTCTTGGAAGTGCCAGAGGCACTGATCTGAACAGTAGCCTTAGCAGGTCATGGGGAATTTTGAAAACATCCTGCTTAAATGGGAGCTTCATTTTTATGCATCACTTGACTTTCTAGAACTACCCCCWTTTTAAACTCACAAGGCACCTCCCTGGGCACCTGTGCAGCCTCTGTGGGAGCCTGCTCTGACTGGGGTGGAGTCCCCTGGCTCCGCGTGTGCTGTTGCAGCTGCATCGGGCTGGCTGTGGTGGCCTGCATGGTGGTGAAGTGCAGTCTTATGCTGCTGCTGCTCTGACACTTGGGAAACGCAAACTTTGGTGTCTCGCTTTGCTTTGTGCTGAAAGTGTCCTGCTAGATGGGCCTGGGGGCTGCAGGGTGGAGATGGAGTCAAGAACCAAGGGGGCTGGGGGGGGGATGTTCGTTTGGGAGCGGGAGACTTGGAGAATGTGTCGGGCTGTTGAAGATGACGCTCACTGGAAGGAAAAATGGGTAGGTAAAGGCAACAGCTGGAATATTTTGGTTGTGTCAAAGCATTTACTGCATCTGTAATGGAGCAGTAAAGTTGTATTAGTGAAGTTAACCACTGCTGTGCTTGCTTTTTACTGTTTGAGTCCACAAGAAGTGTTTTTGCTCATCATGAGTATTTAAATGAAGTAGATGAAGACAGTTCATCAGCTCACTGGAAGATGTGCTGAAGGACATAATTTGAACCTGCAGTTTTTTGTTCTGGGTTTTTTTTYCTTAGAAATGAATTTTTAATTTATTTCAATATTGTAAGCTAGTCTTACTTCCACATAACCTCCTTGGACCCATGTCCCCTTCAGGGATATTAAAAGCAAAATTTAGCATTTCTACTGTTGCAAAGAGCTTTCATAACTATAATTAACAAAACATGAACTCTAACAAACATTGTGAACCATAAATATTTTCTGTTTCTTAATTGTGTAGTGAGACCTAGGGGAGGTTCCCTGCATTGGTTGTATGCTGGCCCTTCATCATTCCCACACTGTAAGGGTTAGCTGGAGCTTTCCAGCAGTTGAGTGAGAAAATCCTGGAGTGAGTCTGTCAGCACACAGTTGTCTCAGCAAAGCAACACCACCCCCTGTTTACACATGAGAAGTTACCCAGAACTCAGAAATGAGCGAGTCCTTCATTCACCCTCATCCATAAGTAAGTGTCAACAGGATTTCCATAGCTGTGAATAAAGGAATTAAAGATTTACCATGTAGTACTGAGTACTGGATACCTCAAAAATACAGTTTATTTGAAAAGGTGGTGTACTGCTGTCCTAAAACAACTGCCTGTTTGGCTCTGTAGCTGTAGCAGACTTAAGCAAGGTGCAAGTTACCCTTTAAGTGTCACCTTTACAGCCGTGAGCCCTTAAAAAAGAGGCCAGTGCTTTGCCAACTGCCATATCATGGTATGGGAGTGGCGACTGTCAAGCTCATGTTCCTGCCTGTGCCCGCTTGCTGCCAAGGGACCCACGAAGGCGCCCAGGTTGGGTCCTGCACCAGCCACTTCTCACAGGTGTCACCAAGACTTTACTGCATCCTGGGCACAAGGCTGTGCTGCCCAGCAGCACAGCACTGGGTGGATAGCAAAGGCCAGGTGTTGCCACTGAGAAAACACATGGGCTCGAACTACAACTCAGTAGCTTAACTGCTGCCTTGCCTTAATTAGCTACTAGTTTATTAAGAGAGTGCAACTGGTGGGTGACTTGACCCAACTGAGCCTTGATTTGCAACTATTTCATGCTGAGCTCTGGTTTCATAGATATTCATTTTGTGCCTGCAACGATCTGGCTTTGTATCCTGCAGATCTGAGCCCTTAATTCTAAGCAGATGAGTAGTTTCATGCAGTTAAAATCAACCTACTTGTGTGTGTGTGCGTGGAGTGCAGACTGCCAATTATTCTACTTACTTACTTAAGCGGTATGATTTACGGAAAACACTTTTTCAGTGTTTAGGTTTCCTACACAGGTAATTGCTTTGCACTTGTGCACAGGCCACAACCTCTGAGTTACTCTGGCTGGTCCCAGAGGTTTATCCTCCAATAAGGGAAGGCTGAGAGAGCTGGAACTGTTCAACCTGGAGAAGAGAAGGCTGAGGAGGAATCTTATCAGTCTAAAGAGAGGATGTAAAGAAGATGGAGTCAGCCTCTTCTCAGTGACCAAGGACAGGACAAGAGACAACAGGCATAAACTGAAATCACAGGAAAAACTATTCAAACATAAGTAAACTTATTTACTGGGAGGGTGTTTTAATACTGGAAAAGTTTGCTCAGGGAAGTTTTGAAGTTGCCATCCTCCGAGATGATACTCAAACCTGACTAGCCACAGCCCCAAGCAACCTGCTCTAGGTGACCCTAGACTGGTTGGACTAGGTGAGCTCCAGAGGTGCTGATCAGCCTCAATGATAATGCCTCTAAAGCAAGCTGACCCATATGGAACCTCATCTTTTGAATCACTGATACGCAACTACACTGGTGAGATTTTTAGATATTTATTAATATCTATTACAATATTTACATTCATCAATACTTAAAAAAAATAGGCATAAGTACAATAAACTAGGTAACAAATTTTAATAATTAAAACGTACTTGCTAGAAGCAGCAGTTTTCAAAATAATCAGTGGAACAGCTATGAATATTAAGGAACAAAAAAAAGGCACTAACTTAGAGGAAAAAAATAGCACACTCAATCAACCTCTTCCATAAAAGGAGATGAATTAATGAGAAAGCACAGGCTGGAATCCCGAACTTGACTGACTGACTTAAACTTGATTCTTATTTTTCCAGTATTAGCGAGTCACAATTCCCAGAGGCTTACATGCCAATAGTAAGAGTTCAACCTGATCTTCATTTTCATAGTGTCAGTGCAATAAATACAGGGAATTATAGCAAGGCAGTATGTACTCATAATACATAGTAAACAAAACCAGAGTGGAATCCAACATAGAAAAAAA
Organism: Rhea americana; assembly: GCF_003343005.1. Classification (NCBI taxonomy): domain Eukaryota; kingdom Metazoa; phylum Chordata; class Aves; order Rheiformes; family Rheidae; genus Rhea; species Rhea americana. The sequence continues at coordinate 321,104 of NW_028186449.1, forward strand.
TTACTGCAAGAGCCAAACTCAAGATTTTGGCAGCAGACTGTCATATAATTAGCCCTAAAATGATGCAGAAAGGAAACCTACACCCACAGATTCTTTTTTTATGAGGAAAATCAATCAAAAATAGGGGTTCCTAGATGCTTCAGTGCAATAGCAGGTGGGATGGGGAAAAAAAAAAGATCAAAAAACAAAACGATAAAAAGATGCAACAACCCAGCTCTTGGAACTTGGAGAGATTACTTATAAATTCTAGCCCTTTTACAAAAATTTAGTGCTCTCAGGGAACAGAAAGGAGCTTAGACATGGTCGGTAGAGTCTCGTTTAACATGAAGCATTAACATTGCTGCCTTTTTCCTCTCAGAATTATAAAAGGGCATCAAGCATACTGGTACTTACAGTGTAGATTTTTTTTTTTTTTTTTTAAAAAAAGCGGTCAGAGTAGAGACACCAACTTCCTCCATCTCAAAGCCAAGCTGAGAGGAGCTTCTTCCTTTCAGAGGAGGCTTGAGGTTTAAGGGCATTCTGCACTGCAG
>NW_028186449.1:321728-324228 GCF_003343005.1 Rhea americana
GGGAAAAAAAAAAAAAAAAAAAGGCTGGTCAGAAACTCAGTTTGTTCACTCAATCATCATTATTTACTGCTAAGTGCCAAGGAGACCCAGTCACAGGCTAGGACCCAACTGTACTTGAGGCTGTACAGAAGAAAACCTAGGTGATGGTGTCCGCCCCAAACAGCTGAGACAGACAGTCCCAAGAAACAAGCAGAACTCCCCTTGCATATTCAGGGTTGCTGACAAAGAGAAGCACAACCTAGTAGTTAAAACATGGATCCAGAAGTCACACAGGATCCTAAATCCTCTCCTGTGACACCTTGGGAAAATGATGTAATCACTTGGCAAAGTGTCTCTATTTTGAAATAGAAAGCTGCACTTTCAAGGGAGGGTGATCGACATCTTTTTTTTCCCCCCCAAATACTATTTTAATATCCTTGCATGTGAAAGTACAGTTATGTTTACATTACTAAGCTTCTGCATGTGATATCTGGTAGTTAAATCACCATATCAGATTGGTAACCTCTAACATACATACTCCTCCCAGCAAATACTATGACATCTCTTGGAGGCACAAGATCTGTCTCTGATTAATGCCAATATTCTACTGAGCTCCTGCTTCCTCTGCAATGCTCAGTACAGCACTATGCTCAGTGGCCCTGAATAATGAATGATGAAATAACCAACCCACAATGTGGGAGACCCTCCTCTCCTATCAGATTTATCATCTTGTTGATGCAGCACTGGAGGAATCATTAAGCCAAAAGGTGCACAAGGAGATTGTCTTCTATAGCCAAGTGTTTGGGCCACTCAACCAAGAAGTCAAGTCCTAACCTGCAGTCTTGTGTCCAAGGATGGTTCCTGCATGGGATTCAAAGGCTACTTAAAGTCTTGATAAACATACAGAGACACATACAACTACCGAGCRTAGGCACCTTGTGCTAGGGAACGAACTTGTGATGCATGGTGAAGTTTATTATGGGGTTAGCCACAGGTGAATTGGCCAAGGCTTTACACAGGCTTATGAGGGAACAGGTTTGAAATTGCAGTCCTCCTGAATCCGATCGAACTCGGACAAAGCCAGCAGGATAGCACCACCGGCTCACCAGGATGCTCAGAGCCGCTGCATATTCTTGAGCAGTGAGCGCTCTCAGGTTGCGAAGGTAAGTCCCATGCGAGTGGCAYGGGGGGGGGCACTCTAAAGCACACCCAAAAGATCATATGCCCCATTTCTTCATTACCTCTAATGAGTTCTAAGGGAACCACCTATCCATACTGGTTTTTGTTATGGTGCAGACTCACTGTTTCTAGGATCTTATTCCAAAAGAAAAAGGAAGAAATACCAGCCGCCTTCTTCCCTTACTGCTCCCTTCAGTGGAGATACGCAATGTGCCTAGACTCCAGGTTAGTCTCGCAGGATTCTGTGGTGGCGACGGAGGAGCCCACTGAGTAGCAGACTTGGCAAAAGCTGGGATGAGGATACCACAGGAAGAGTTGTTTTATACTTTATGATTTACCAGGTAACTTCTTCCTAAACAATATAAACACAGACAGCCCTGCCCCAAAGGTAAGGAACAGACAGACATTTGGGTATTAGAAAAATTTACTCTTAGCTAGGCTATAAAGTTACCTTTAGATTTTTAAATCTTCTTGTTTAAAACACAACAAAACCAGCAAACCCTCTCAAAACATCATTTGCAGTACATCCACCTAACGATATTCAAAGGCTATCTTAAAGTACCTGCCAAAAAGCCCATTCAATGGCTTTCCTCTTTTCACATAGGACCAGAGAATAGACCTTACCATGAATGCATCTTTATCTCTAAGAGACTTTTGCTAATCTAATAATTGTATTTCTTTTCAAGGTTAAAAAAAAAGAAAAAAAAATCTATGAGGACCTACAGCAACTGTGCAACTCCCATCTTTAAAAAAATAAAACTACTTACCTGTTCTCTTGCTTTTTTAAAGCACTGATTGAGATTATCACAGCTAGGGAGAAGCCAAGACACAAATATCAATGATACTATGAGAAACGAATTGTAATGTAAGCAGGTAAAACACAGATTACTGAAACCAAAAAAGATGGTTTTGATGTTGCAGTGATTTAGAAACACATATTACCATCTTGCCAGAAACACCACTAACAAACCAGTGAAAACCATTTATCGTAACAATCAGCCTTGAGTTCTTCACCACTTGAAAGTGACACAAGCTTAAAATTCTCTGCGTGAAGTCCTCCTTTGCCCAGCTGATCCAGCTCTGCACGGCTCAGCACCTACAGCGCTGTCACCCTGAGCATCCGAAAGAACACCCCGCGGCACAGAAGTGCAGAAAAGAAGGTTTTGGCTCCACAAACTTCAATTYGCTGCCCAGGCCAGCCTCCACAGTCTGCGCATACGCAAAGTTACCCAGCACGTGGTGGGACATCAGCCACAAAGCTCTCTGCAGCCATTCGTGCAAAGAACGACTGACAACATCGTAACAACCTGGTAGAAAAGGCGCAGAAGGCAGAAGGAGCGCG
>NW_028186449.1:329228-387917 GCF_003343005.1 Rhea americana
CCATCAGGTTTTGGCACTGTGCAGAATGATTGGTTACACTGTTACCAGTAYGTGAGCTAGATTAATGGAAGAGTAACTGAAGTATGGGTATAACAAATTCTTAAGAAAACTCTGGCAACTTCCGGTCCAGGTAACTGAGAAAGCTTCTGTCCCTAACTACCTACTYTGTCTCTCTGCTAAAGATGCCCAGTTCCACAGCAGAACTGTCAGAAAGGAAGACCCCACCTCAGAGCTGAGYATCTTCCCTTATAACCACTGACAATTGTGGGGGGAAAAAAAAAATCACAAAATCAATAAGATAATTTGCTAGTGCTCAGGGCACAAAGCACAATATGCATATACTTTAAAAAAATGAGAATCTTCAGTCCTGTTCTTTAATTTTTAAAAAAGAGTGAATGAGGCAAAGCTTTCCAGAGAGACTGAACATTCTTTTGCTCAGTAGTATCTACTTGGTCATTTTTTGTTAGAGAAACCTAATGCTTAGAGAATCACAGAATGACTGTGGTTGGAACCAACCTCTGGAGATCTTCTAGTCCAATTTTTTTATGTAGTAAAAAATTCAATTCAAGCCCTCACAGTCCATATCTGTTTAAAAGAAGGATCTTCTACAGCACAGAAAATCCCTCCAAGACCTTATAAAAATATAGAACACTTCTGTGACAAATATATAGGATGTACTTTATGCATCTGATAGAAAAAAATACTGGAAAATATTTGGGGAAAATGTCAATGATAAAGTTCATAGCAAAACTTGTTCCATGTTTGACTTAACTAATGGAACCTTTTGTGTTTTTTTTAAACACTGAGATGAAAATTCAGAAGTAATCATTAGAAAAGTTCTAAAAAAAGCTTTATGAAGATTATACGTTAAAGGTGTAAAGTTTTAGACTTGTCTTAAAYCTATGAACACAGATCATAGCGTAACTTGGGTTACAGAGGACCTCTGGAAGCTATGCAGTCTAACCCATGCTCAAGGCTGGGCCAATTCTTAAATTGGAATAGATTGCTCAGGATTACATTCAGTTTTGAGTATCTAAGCGGACAGAGATTGCACAATCTCTTTGGGCAGCTTGTTCAACGTTTGATCACTCTTGTGAATTCCCCCCCTGCCCTGTGATATCTCATTGGAATTTCCCTTGCTGTAACTTCTGTCTGTTGGCYCTCATCCCTTCACTGTGCTCTCTTTAAGAAACGTTTGGCTCTGTCTTCACTAAAGCCTCCAATTAGGTAGCTGAAGACAGCAGTAARAGTTCTGCAACTAGTTCCAAGACTGCTTTTTAGTAGAATTAGGAAATCTCCCAATTTCCAGGCTTCAGAAATAATTAATAAATATTTATTAAAAATAATTACTTCCATTATTATGAAGCTGTGAAACAAAGCAAATCAAAAATGGGAAAATACTCAGCCTATAAACTGTTAGAAAAACAAGTGCTGTGCATTGTGATCACTGTCATGGTAAGTAACGACTTTTCCTTCCAAGCTATAAAGAACATTTCTCACTTAGTATCGGAAGTCAGGATTGTTCTATTTACTTACAGATGGACTTTCTACTAGTAGAGGAAACCTGATGGTGCCACTCATTTGAGTTAATCCAAATCTGAAGGGGAAAGTAACGGCGAGGCAGTAGGCATAGAATGTGACTGTGTGTCATTCCACAAGCTTAAAAGGATCTTTGTAAAAAATAATTCACCTCCTCCCCAATGGGAGATTGGAGATTTCTTACAGGATAATTCATTTTCCAAGTCATGTAGTACCTCCTTCAGGAGGAAAAGTTTATCCAGTTTCTCTCCAAAAACTTAATCCATCAGGTTTACCAGACTCACTTCAGAAGTCTGGATCACAAATATTGTCTCAGATAAGATGGTGTAGAATGCTTGTGTGGGGAACTAAACAATGCAAAACTAATAAAGGAACTGTACTTTCAATATACACATTGTTTTTTTTAAAGGATCACATTTTAAACGTACCTATCATATGGTACTCAAAAGGACAGAAATGATACTGCCTCATAGCATTAAAAGAATCAGATGATGCTTACCTGCGACCACATTCTGAGTATTTACCAATATTTTTTAATATTAAGGCAGCTGTTAATCGGATGTGTTTAGTTATTGGTCCCTCTTTTTCATCCTATAAAAAGAAAATGAAAAAAAATTAAAACCTCCATGATAGAAGGCAACAATTGATATCTAACACTCRAGCCATACATTACTTACTGTGAAATCTCTGAAGACAAGGTTTCTTGATCCCCTCCTTAATGCCATGAGGGCAGCGCTCGGATGATTCACAATGGCCTTCTGTGCTCTGGGAGTAGAGGCAGTATTCCCTGCAGGTGGCTGCCTATATGAGCAAGAGAGAATTATTAAATATGAGGTTTGTACCACTTCCTAGTAGATTAATACCTCTAAAAAATTATTTTGACACTTTTTTAACCTATTCTAACAGGGAGACAAAGAGCCCTTAGTACTTGGTGCTGATGTGTCTTTTGTTTYCACAGAGAGAAGCCTTGATGGAAAGCCTTCAGAAGAGTCATGGGATTTATTTCACATGAAAAAAAAAACACTTCTCTTCAGGAAATACTGTTCTTTACCAATGGCATTTGTGATAGAAAAGTAACATTTTGTAATAATGACACAGCCACTGTTCTTGAAGAGCACCTATTTAATGGAATGCTTTATCAGCCAGGGTTTAATAGGAACAGTGATAGCGGCTATGCAAATGTCATTGGCTATGCAAATGTCATCTGAGAATGTCCTTAAAACATGGCTGTTTAAAACCTGGCACAACTCACTGGCACCATTACATATTAGGACAATATAAAATACACATTATTTTTGATTAGTGGGGAGCACTTTTAAGTAAAATTARTTAAGTTATGATCTAGGACATAAAMCATCTAATTGTTAAATCAGATCAAACATTTGTAAAACTAATTACCTGTTACGGTAGCTTTCAAATTGAGATTAATAAATTAAGCAAAGTATTTCAGAAAGCTGCTACAGATAACAAACATAGCAGAAGCAAATCCTTTATTTGCAGTATTAAACTCTGAAGTCAAAGCTTTATTTCATGTAAAACTAGAATTTCTCATATAGTTAGAGTTCAGAATGTGTAAAAATGCAATCTTCCTTAAAAAGTCTTTTTTTTTTAGTGTCATAATGTCATCTTAAAGGAAAATATTGCTGTATCAATGGTGAAAAATATTGCTAAGCCTCAGTATATTGAACAATATTAAGTCCCTTAATACTCCAGTAGAACCTGCTTAGAACATTTCAGTGTATAAGAAATACACAGCAGTGCTTAATTGCAAAGGTAGCATAAAGTTGGCATAAAGTTCTATTTTTTAAATTTAATTTATAACAAAGTCACGTAGGGCATCTTTCAGGGTTGGTGGATATTCTAAGCTTAAACTTTTAAGTCTGTATTCAGAAAGACAACTTCATAATTTGAAATTCTAACAAGAAGAAATTCTGGTTATAAACAAGCAAAAAGGTTCATGTAATACAAAACAGGAAATGAACTAGCAACAAATAGAGCTACTCCCTAAAATCTTTAATCATAATCACATTGTCATCCTCTCCTGAATAGATTTTGAAAATCTTCATGAAGGCAAGAGAGAGGCAAGGGGCTGAGTTAAGAAACTGTGTTGGGCAACAGTGTGTTTGTTTTTTTTTTTTTTTTTTCCAGGAGAATGGAGAATCACAGTAATTAGTCATTTTTCACTCTAGTTATTGGAATATTGTTTTCTTCATATTTAGAAAGATAAAGATTCATCTAGGGAGGTTGTTCTGAATGTACCTCTTAGACATGTAACATAATATGACTTAGAAAATTGAAATGATACCTGAACTTCTAGAATGTTATATATAACAGCTATCTCTGAAAACCAGAAAAGGAAGAGTTAGTGTCATACAACCTTAAAGGCAGAGAAATAATTCTCTAAGTTGTTTCAGCTCCATAGGAGAGTTTAATCTTATGGAGCCTCAGCAGTGTACTGAGGCACCTGTCAAACTTCTAGGGCTAAACAAAAAGTAAATTAAGGCAACACCTTACAAGCCAGCTTCAGGGAGTGGCAGAGTTAACAATGTAGTCAACTTGCCTGGGCCTTGTGGAGCAAACTTGGGTTTAACTTCTTAAGTCACTGGTCCTGGAAAGCAAATCAACTCATAATGCCCAGTCTCCATCATGTAGTTTGATGCTCTCTTCAGTTTTGCTAAAATAACTCTGGGATAGCACTGTAAGATGATCTGCATTACATATAACCTAAGTACGTGCTTTCCTGTTTGCTGACTTCTTTTTGAGGAAAGAGGGGTGACAGATGTGAGGGAAGAGAGTGAAGGAAATAAGACAATGAATTTCTAAAAGCATGGTTTCATGACACAGCTGAGGAGCATGAACTCCTCAAAGGTGCTGACACAGAAAAGTCTTGCTTACGCCTTTCTTTCCAGTCTCCCTCACATGGGCATTCAATTGACTTCAAGATAAGTCCATTCAACTCAATCTGGCAAACCCACTATTTCCTTGATTTTTTTTATTTTTTTTAATAGAGTTGGTTTACAATGCAATCAGACAAAAGCTAAAGCCAATTCTCTGTATGCATGTATGAGAATGCATAGCTACAAGAAGGAAAAAGATGTCAGGGAGAGAGGAACCTCTTACTTTGAGCAGTAGGAAGCTCTTATTTCAACTCATCTTCTGAAATCATATCCTTAGTATCTTGCAGTACTGCAGTCTCAATATTTAAGTGAAAATTCTTGCTTTCTGAATCTGATGTAATTAGGGAATTCTGCCTTAGAAAAGAGCATGTATGAAGTTTTGTGGGGTTTTTTTTTTTTTAGGGGGGGGGGAGGAGGAGGAAGAGGGGGTACTAGGCCTACGTGTCCACCCTGAAGAATCCTGCAAGGATACAGAGCAATTGGACATGTTATCTGTGTGATGGAACATTTCTGAAAGAGCAGAGTTAAGATCATATCATGGTAGTAGAYTGATATAAGCCTTTTACTTCCCACTTATCAGGTGTTTAAGACTATATTACCATCATTCTTCATTCTGTGGTTTTCAGAGGTMTGAATGCTGATCAGTGTAAGGAAACAAGGCACCACATGTCAGTGTTAAGAGAACTTGGGTGTCTTTCTGTTTTTTAGTAAAAATAACTAAATTTCTCAGCTTTCACACTCAGTTGTCTTTCTCTGCTGCCTCCAGCTGTCTTTGYAGCAATTGAAGTACCCACAGAACAGACGCAAAAATTTGGGACTATAAAATTACACCATTGTCTTGCAACGAAGAGATTCCACTTAGTTACTAACAAAGCCCGAGTGTTAGTACACTTACACAAGTAACTGAACCCTGAATAACTCAATATAATCCCCACAAATCCAAAGCAATGAGGTTGCACTAGCCGATATTAAACCCAGATGCTTAAAATCATTTGGGAAAGAGAACAGTCAAGTCTGATTACAGSTAACAGCACAAAACTGGGGGTGGGGGGAACACCTTAGAAGAATTTGTATTTATTTTGTTTGTTTAAAGGGACGTTTATTACAAGAATCCCTCAAAAATCAACCCAAATTTAGAACACAAATCCRGAAGGAACACAGCAAGTTACAAGACAATCTAACTCAGCTGTAGTTCGAGGGCACTGAAACAGTTCACTGCAAACATCAAATAACTTCGAATTTAATTACCAGCACTTTTCTGTTGTAACATAAGTTATAAAATGTTGTCTGTCTGGAAAATCAGGTGAATATGTGGCAAAGAATGTTTGTCACAGTGTACTGACCAATATACCTTAAAGAACTACCTGTCTTTTTATAATTGAAACCACATCTCCCACATCACAATGTAATTCTTCTCTTGTCCATTTTGCATCACTATAAATGATGTCAAATTTGACTGTTACACTTAGTTACACCTGTAAGCCAAGTTATAAATACAAACAGTTCTTCCAATGATTTCTGTGTCACCCTCCCCACCCTCCTATTGCTTATGAGACTGGTCTCTTACTTATTGGAAGGTTTCTGATTTCCTGCTTGCCCATGTTCATCTTGCTTTAAGCCTGCAAGCAAAGCATCTCTGGAACAGTGCTTATCCTGGTTGGAGAAAAGGGAAAACAGTGAGAAAGGYGTGTGAAAATTTACCATGAAATTCCCACTATTTTCTGAAGTAAAATGGGAAATAAAATCTGCACCTGTAAATGGGTAATGAATGAAAACCTCTGCCGCTGGAAAGGTTCACATCCCTCCCATAAGCACTGGCCTGGGTAGACATCTTTTCCTCCATGTTCAGTTGCCGCATGATAGAAAACTTGTGATGGTGTTTGAAACCACCTTCAAGTAAAAAAAGAGGGGAAAAAAGGTTGTAGGTTTTTTTTTCTCTAGTTACTGGTAAAGCACAAATATCACAAATKTAAGTTAATACCAGCTAAAATTTATTTTCTGAAAAGAAACATGCATTCATRAAAAGGCCTAAAAACTTAGAAGGAAGAACATGCATATATATAACCAGTTAGCTACCAATAAATATCAACAGGATTTTGCTGAATGTTATTTATATACTATGGATCWATTCTTTTATTTAAGCTTTAGTTAAGGAAAAAGGTATGTTAATTCCAAAAGACCTGTCCTGTTCAATTCAAGCAAAATATGGTACTAAATRGTCAACAGCTAAAAATGCTGCCTTTCATACATTTCCTATGCATTTTCTCCACATTATATTTGGTGAAAGCACAGATACAACATATCTTACAGTGAGTTCACCCTGCTGAGAGTTTTCTTCCATTTTAAAGTGTTAGAAAAATTACAATTCACTGTGAATGCTCCCCTAAGAAAACTTAAGTCAACAGTTCTTAAATCTCTATTTTCAAATTGCCATGCAGATAAAAGATGTGCTATTTCAATTTTCATCAGATGGTAATGGGGGCCACCAGATTCTAAAATCTATTACATGAAAATACTAGATAACTCTTTGAAAGACTTTTTAGCTAGACATACCTCAAAATAACATAATTTGTAACACTATGTATTTCAACAGAGGAAAAATAGCCAAAATAAATAAAACAAGACTCAGTTACATTGAAGTGAACCTGTTAACCTAGTCTGTCAGCACACTTGAGGTTTGGGCAGAAGAGATCTAGTAATCTAGCTGCTGCCATTTGGGAAGTTTTGTCACAAGTTGTCTTCATATGCTTGTTTGAGACAGCTGACCTAGCAGTCTGACTGAAGAGGGAATGCATACATCCACTTCAGTCACTCCAGTTCACTTGCCAGTATTTCAGTTTCAATTAACAAGAAAAATACTGCATTAAGATGTTTGGCTGAACTGCCTGGGCGGAATAGTGCCAAAAGGGAGATAACTTCCAACTAAAGACTTATGGTAAGCAGCAAAGGAAGAAGCAACATCTTWAAACCATGGCTGTTTATGGACTGGTTCAAGTCAGAACTCTCAGCATATGAATATCAGTCTAGGAGGTGCTTTAATCCCATTACCTCCTTCCATATCCCACTACTCATTTCAATGCTGTTCATTATACAAACATACTTGCAATCAATACGTAGGTCTAAGTGAACAGATACTATTACCTGAACCCCACAGAGACGTATCTCATCCCGAGACAAGTCTCAGTTATAAGCTAAATCCTATTGCAATGTCTTAGTTAAAAGCTGAATACTATTGCARTAACTGCCTACAATATGGCAATTATTTTCCTTAGAAGCAATAAATACTGCATTAATCTTTTCCATACCAGTCAACTCAACCCGAAGGGAGGAGAGAGKAGAAATACCTGCCTCTTGTTCTTRGTCTAGTGAGCCCCATAATAGGAAGTGAAAATACAATGCTTTAGATCTATATTCACTCAGTGAAAGTTGATGCTTCAGAGGCTGGAAAAAGGTCTTCCCACAATAAAGGAGAAATACAGTATGTAAGCTTAAGTCTGGCACAGATCTATTCATGAACAATCCCAGACATAGATTTAAACAATTTCATGGAATAAATGAAACCCAAAATGTAGTCTGAAACATTTTATTCAACATGCTTTATTTTAATAAAGCTACTTCAATCATGTTAGGTCCCTCGAGGTATAATACATTCACTGCTACACTTTAATAATCAGAATCTACAGTATTAGTCTGTAGAACTTTAAATTTATTCAGAAAAGAAATATCTATTTATTCATAAGACTTAAAGCAATGTAATAAAAAAGTCTGAAATAGTGAGAATATGGTCAGTTGAGTTTTGTCTTAACTCTTTGTCTCCCACTTAACTTCTCCATTCTGTTCTGTTCAGCTGCTGAGCAGAACATTAAGGTAATAGCTGACTTGTCAGCCAGCGCAGATTCCAGAGCATTTCCAATTTACTTTTTTAAATACAAAACAATTCAAGAGCAGACATCTCCTGCCTACCTGTGAAACAAAATAGCAGCTTTTAAACTAAGCTGAATACAAAGCAACTCAAGAGCAGACATCTCCTGCCTACCTGTGAAACAAAATAGCAGCTTTTAAACTAAGCTGAATACAATTAGTGGCCCCTTGCAGACAGCCAAACTTCAAAGGAAAGTGCCTAGTTTCTGCTACATCTTTAATGCAACAAAGTACTGTTGCTGACTGACATCTTTGAGTTTTATGTCTACTTCAGATACTAAACCAGAACTCATCTGGAAGAGACCAATCATTACAAGTATTCGCATAACTCGACCTGATCTAGTTGTGGTCTTCAGACACTACCCTAAAGAACACGTTATATACTACACTACTAACACTTATATGCTATTTAAACATCTTGGTATAACGTTTGCAAAATAAATTCTGAAAAAATCCTTCAGAGTTCTACTGCCCACAGCAGCCAAGTTAATCAGCAGGAAGAGAACATAGCATTTATTCTGATAGTCAGTAAAATGTTACCAGAGGTCTTCACAGTCTCCTGCAATACATCCTTGAAAGAAAATTTAATGCTGGTGTTTTTGAGAACTAAACTAAACATGCTCAAAGAAACTAATGTAAATAACTGTACCAAAATTCACCTCCTGTTTTATCTCTCTGGTTAATTAAATGCCAGTAAGCACCACAAAAGAAACACTGCATTGTTCTATCATCCTACTATCTATGAACCTGCCTGCTGAACAGCTAGAGAAAAATCTGCCAATCAAACATTAATAAAACCAACTGCTGGACATAAAGCCCAAAAAGTTGGCTCATGACCCAGGAACAAGAATCTTCTTTTGTCCTGCAGAAACAATTCAGCAAAAACAGCTAAGATTATAATGTTATAAATGTTTTCATTATACATCTCAATAGTAGGGAAGGGGTTATGTCTGTTACAAGCAAGAAGTCTATAGCAGGTTTGATGCTCCTATTTTTCTCAGGTTGTTGAAAGCACATGAATAGAAAAAAAATGTAAGATGAAGATGCTAGATTAACACTTAGCTTCTGTCCTCATCGCAGAGAATGCTAGAGTAGTACTTATCTCAGTTGCTTTTAGGCTGTAGGTGGAGGTSGCTAAGATACTGAAAAAATTTTTAAAACCACAAATAGTGTATGAACAAGAGCTGTGTGTCAAAAGGACTATATAGCATCAACCCAAAATCTCTGAAGGCTTTTAAACATAATGAAACTTAACTATGAACAAAAATCTACAAAAGAGAGTAACAGGAGAAATTAAAGCAACGAAAGTAACATGCCATCTTTGAAACAAAACAAGAAAATTAATTTGTGAAATAGGAACCCTGCAGCTCTTAACTTCAGCATCAGGAAAATTTGTTGAAATAAATAAATTAAGAAAGACTTGCATTGATAATGCAAGGTAATYATAATTGTATTGTCTTCCCTCCCCCTTTAAGATTTATCTGCATGTGCTCACATCTTAGTTCACACATGGACAACATTGGCCTTTCCATGATTAGCACTCACCTCATTTCTACACAATGCATCCCATGTGACTTAAAGCATAAAAGAAACTTGGTGACTAACTTATGCTTCTAAAGTGCAGTTCAAACTTCTTAAGATGATATAAACTGACAAGGCTACTGTAAGAATTAATCCTAGCTTCTTATTTMTACCACAATAGACCACCTCTTATATTAGCCTAAGTGTTTATGCAGCTACCATGATGCCAGGAGAGTATGGCTCTAGAGTTACATTTATTAGAAGTGAAGGACCTCAGTAGCCTTATATGCATTTCTTACATAGAGAAACATCACCTGCCAAAGAAATAAAATCACTTTTAAGGGGAAAATATTGCAAACATTTAAAAAAAATGCCAGAGCTTTACAGTACCAGCTGAAATCTCATCTAAAATCAGTATCTCTTGCCACCRATTTAATGATCTTTGAATTACGTTTTTAAGAGAAAGAATAAAAGAAAGAATCTGAAATTTTAAGGGTACAGAGATTAACCAGCTTTCAGTATTCATCTAAGTTCTGCTCAATTACCTCCTTTTCACCATCAGTTCCAAAGATTTAAATTTTTCTATCATTCCATCTCTACTTTCTGAATGCCTACACACCAGGTTTCTGCCAGATCAGCTTGTCTTGATGTTGTCTTCTCCTACAGCTATAATGAAGTTTCTCACTCTCTCATGACCATGTGTTACACAATTTCTCTCATTTTTTTCACAGTAGTTATTTGACAACTATCTTTGTTTCATCAATCTCTACCCTGCGCTGAAAACTAAGTACATTCACAAATCCATGATATTTTATAAATCAGTGGCAATATATATATTGATAACATGGGGATATCACAATTTTTTTCCTAAAGTATACATCCTTAAAGGCCTGTTTAGTTCACTCCTCGCTCCCTTAAGAACAACAATAACAAAAACAACAAAACAAAACAAAAAACTGAATCCTTTGTTCCCTAGTATTAAGGCTAAGTTCCTTGTTTCAAGAACTTATTTCCTTTCATGACAATGGAATCCTATGGCATACAAACGGTATCCTATTTACTAAAATTAGTTATATTCTAAGTAAGACTTTGACCAGGACATTGAAGTGCACACGCTGCTCTTGCAAAACTGTAAATACAAGACAGACATTAAAAATTAGAAACAAAGAAAATGATTTTCAAGGCTTGATTTGCAACTGGAGTACAGAAAGTATTTCTATATTTGCAATACACAGAACCAGCTTCAGAGCTATGGAAAATTACGTATTTTTACTTAACTACATGAAAATATTTATTAGAGTAGAATCAATATGTTAACAGAAAGCCATGGAATAAGCATTTTATGCTCTGGAAGGTAACTAAGAGCAGTTGTATATCTTGTTCCCCCCTGCTACCTCAGCATCACCTTCCTCAACCTTTTTTTCCCTTCTTCTGACTGACAAAGTATAAGGTAACTTAGGGAAACAAGGGCTAGAAATTGCCCTTGTATAAAGAGCATCTGCTATCTATTAGTAAACGGTAGTTAAATAAAGGAGCCATTTACTTTTTACAAGACTGCCACAGACACATGAAGTTCTGTCCAGGTTTTTTCATTTGCTCTGCATGCTGACTTGCTGCAGTGTATGAAGGCGGCTGCAAATTGATCTGCTGGCCCTGTACTTGCACTGTTGGTATCGACGTTGCAGGTGTGCTCTGTAGAAAAGTTTAAAACACAGTTTTAAACAGCGCATACTACAAGACATTAACTGTTTACTATCTGTTCAAAAAACTTACTTTCTGTATTATAATCAACCTTAAATTTTTGTATTTTAACACTTTGAACTCAGAGTAAGTGTTAATATACATAGTAGCAAAATAAGAAACAGATAATACCCTCTGTAATACTAATGCAGATGTTTCTAGTATTCAAACTCCTGAATACTGTGTCCAAATTCAAACACAGAATTACAAACAYGGCACCACAGAAACTGGATAAAATTCAAACRTGTTCTTATAAGCATAAAAAAATAYCATCTTGGAAATGTGGAGACTATATTGATTAACACTGTTACATAGTAAAGTAACTTTTCATTTACATTAGTTGTAATCCTCCAAAAAACCTACACACTCCCACCRTTGTTGTAAATCCAGGACTGAATAACAAGTTCTGTGTGCAGGACATGTACGTTGCTACATATTTTGAACACCCTTTTTGCACACAAGTTGACAAAAGTCAATAAAAGCCACTAGTCACTTCTGAAAACACCAAAGAGACACTCTCTARAGTGATCCAGGCAGTTTTCCTCAAATATAGAAATTATAACAAAGGAATTTCTCAAGAGCACTATTGGAGTAAAGGTTAGAAACATTTTGCAAAGGCTTTATTTGTTCTTTAAAGAAAAAACTATGTAAACAAAGGTTTGTATTACTATCAGCACAGGGAGTAGTTTGCTTTTCTATTTAACCATAGAAGAAAATATTGCTAAAAGTGAAATGAACACTGGTGCATCTAAAACTGCCTTATGTTCTTTGATGAAATGGTTTTATGGTTTTACAGCTGTGGAATTCTTGAACTGTCTCATTATTACATGCACTGTGTGGCAGAGTTTGCAAGAACAGGCTTAGAAGAACAATGTTGAAGAAACACTGTCAAAGACCATTAAGCTCAAATTATGACTTACAGCTTTCTCTATAAAACTTTGCAAACGATGTAATTCTTCAAGCTCCTGTACAATCAGCTAGAACACATACCTTTATAGAGAACTCCAAAAGCCCAGAGCTTTTAAATAGGTCATATAACACATGTACAGTGAAGTACAAACATTTCAGAAAGAAAACAGATGTTTCCCTTGTCCCCTTCCAACAATTCAGAAAACTTATTTTAACAGTGAATAAAATTTCTCAGAAGTGATCTGAAAAGTTAAAAACAAAGCCAAAACATGCCCTTATTATTTTCTGAAGAACAGAGACTGAATAATGGATTTCCTCATCTTGGAGCAAAGTGTATGTTAGAATATCATTTCTCTTACTTTTTGTCCTCAAATGCTCTAGTCAGGCAACCATTTAGAAGGTGAATGACAACAAAAATACTGTATTTTTAAATACAACTATCCCAGATCATACAATACTAATAAAATGACCAAAAGGACAGCTAAAAAGCTGTAACTATAACCAAAGCATAACTGTAGCACCCCAATACCCAAGCCTAACTCCTGATTAAAATAAGAGAAAACTCAGCAAAACCCCAGAAGACAGCATAATGAGCACGTGATGCCTGCGATCTGTATGYGTCTGTGAAAAGTTTTAAGAAAGCATTCTGAGTCCATTAGTTAAAAACAAGAACAGTTCTGAAACTCTGCAGTAATTTTCACCTAATGCCTGATTTTTATCTCTGTGCTATTTCACAGATTGGCTAAAGAATCTTCACAGTGCCCCTTTTAACATAAGTAAACACAAGGGACCTTTTAGGATCAACATTTCTGTAATCAAGCATTTCAGGTGAAGCTGAGAGTTTTTTGTTTTTTTTTTTTTTTTTTTAAAAAAAAAGTGAGAGTCAGCAATACGGCTTGTTTTGCAACCTTCATCTGGCATCCTTGTAAGAATACATTTTGATAGTCTTTATACAACTTTTTACCCCTACATAACTTCTACTTTATTTTAATGCATTACAAAGCAAGGGCTTATTGAACAAAGCCAGTACTTCACCTCGTTGTCACCATTCAATGTGTGGTTCATCTATTATTTACCCATTGAGAGCCAAACCCTGCAATTAATCCAGAATTAAGAATTTTCCTAAGGGTTTTTCTGGCATGCTCCACTGGCAGCATTTAAAGATTTTATACTTTAAATCTTTTAATGAGATGGTATTAATATTATTTTAAGCAAGGAGAGCTGAGATACAAAATCTAAAGTGTTAAATACAGAAAATGAAAGAGTAAGGAAGAGGAACCAATTTTCAGGACAGAAAAAGTTGAATTGTTTTTCCCTTCCAATCCCTGTCTCCCTAAGTCATGGTAAGAAAAAAAAATAGAGCTAGTAAATATAGAGCTAGTAAAATATAAATGCAATTTTATATTCCAGAAACATACCTAGGAATATTTGTTATGTACTACCTAACTTATACTACTGCTAAACAATGATTATGCAAATTTCTTTACTTCTTTAGCATACAAAACCATGATAGACATTTCACTTCCCTAGTAAATTATTCCTGGGACAAGTATCATTAAAAAAAACCTCCAAGCTTCCCATGTCATCAAGATTTTCAAAAAACTGCCTTCTCTAGCAAAAGCACTTAATAATTCTAGGTTCCTTAAGAAATCAAGTAACAAATACTCTAATACAATYGAAAGTTTATAGCATTTTTTCGTGTTCAGATTAGATTTCTCCATGCTATGATTTGCAGGAGAAGTTAGCACTTCTGCAAACTGCATCTTGGTGGGACACAGGACTGAAAGGTACCTCTTACACTGTTTTTTTTTCCCCCATAACACATAACTAGGTCATGAAATCTTTTTCATAAACTGAGTGACATCTTAAGGAGTTAAGTTGTTATACAGTGAAAATGTAAAATAATTTATTGTGTGTTTTGAGAAGTTCAACGTTAACAGACCAGAGCAACTAAATTTGTAATACGATCATGGCAAAACTTTATTTATATTTAGTGATTTCTTATCTCAAGAGATTTAAGCTGATCTGCACTACAATGACAATTAGTTCCACACGAACTGACCTTCCAGTAAGCCTGAATTTTGACAGRCATCTCTTGTTGCCCTGGAACATAGCAAACTGTGTGACAGGAACTCTAATATACTGCATAAAGAAATGACTTTGGCATGAAAGATAACTAAATGCAAGGCATCCAGTAGCAACTTTTTTAGAATAAGCACAGAAAACCCACTTTCTAACAACTCAATTCTTTCCCTTAATTCCAGTTTCTTATGACAACTCCTAAAATAGCAGGTCTTGAATTTGAGGATTTCACAATTCCTTCATACATTTTATAGGCAGTTTGCTATTTCCCTGTTGCTGGTCGCTAAGGTCTTCACAGCAAGACCTTGATTCAAGGTTTGTCTCTACCCAGAAGTAGCAAACAGTGCAGCTGCACAGATGCAAAATTTCAAATTTTGATGATGACAATTAGGATTTCCATAATTTCTTTATTMTCTGTGCACAACTGGCTGAATTATGTGGGTTGAGGGCCATCAGTGGTTTACCTCAGAGATAAAACCAGACTGACCATGAACGGAGGAAAGCAGAATAAAGAACTGCAGTCACTGCTTCGTTATCTGTGGGCTACTTATCTGACCTACAAATTAAGGATGCTTCAAACACACCCCCAGCWCTGGCTTGCATTAACCTGGGTTCAGTGCTGCATAAAACACAGCTGTGCTGCTTTCCAGGTCAATTTTGTTCCTRCATGGAGACTACGCTGCGCTTAGCATGACTTCGTACCACGGGACACAGATCAACTCTTCTAGCACCACGCTTCTACCACCAGGAGCGTACRAGGTACCAGAGCTGAGGGCAAGGATCAGTATGGAGACGTGGTAAATGTCGAACCACAGCCAGTAAGCCCAGCCAGACGGCGGTTGCCTCTGGGAAGRGCCGCCCATACCCCTACAACGCACTTCATGTCACAGCAAGTTGTGGCTCAGGCACAGCTGCATTCCAGAAGTAGCTTTTTTCACTATCTGGCTACTGTGACTCCTATACAATAGAAAGCTGTGACTGTATGCATAAYGCAATCTTTGGGATGCAAAGTAAAAAATGAAGAAAAATACTAAGCTATTTTTTTTTCCAGCCATAGCACTATCAGGAATTTTTTCAAGCATAGTCAACTGACCATATAAAACACAGGAATGAGATACTAGTCTCACCACACCAAGAACTTACTTTTTAAAAATACATTCTCTGCTTTGATAGTGTATTTTTCCCCTTTGCTCCCTGGGCCAATGAAAACCAGAATACATTGCAAAGAAAACAAATGTGATGGGTAGCTAAGGCCAGCAATGGTACCTGTACTACTCAAAGYATTTGCTTAGAACTACGTTGCTGGTGCTGACTTTGGAGGCAGTTGTTTGCTCCCTCACCCAATTCATTTGGAAGGAAACCCTTTGACAGTCTTTAAAGTATTATAAAGCTAAGCATACAAAACAAAACAAAAAAGATTATACAAAAATATGAAATYTTTCAGTATTTTGGAGTATTGCAATACAAGATTTAATGCTCAATATTAAATATAATTTTAACATGCGAACTTAATTGTAGAAAGTATCAGAACAAATTATTCCATTTGCATTWTCCATTAATCTATAAAGACAAGGTGCTTTTTTAGCATTAAGCCTGCCAATTTTATTTAAAAGGCTTACTTTGCCATCAGCAAGAGGAAAACACTGTATCYCAATATAATGGGGATTCTGTTGTCATACAGAGTGTTATGCAGTTTCAAAGCATTAGGTTGCATTTCTTCTCCCACCATTAGTATGTACATATCTGTATGTAAATATGCTTAACTGYAGTAAACGATTAGTAAAAAATATATATATTATATATATAAATACCATAGGAGTTTGAACTCAGTATTACTGAAAATTTTGTAGTTAGCTTCAAGACAATAGATGTGTATCAAAGGTAATTTAGAAGCTGAAAATGAATATAGCAGGA
This sequence comes from Rhea americana, assembly GCF_003343005.1. Lineage (NCBI taxonomy): Eukaryota > Metazoa > Chordata > Aves > Rheiformes > Rheidae > Rhea > Rhea americana. The sequence continues at coordinate 345,752 of NW_028186449.1, forward strand.
TTTGAATGCAAGCAAGGGGTCAGGTGGATGGATAGGCATTAAAATAGATGTTCTTTTATTATTGTTATATTATTGAGGTTAAATCCTGCAACAGAGTGCTTCAGAAGTGAAGAGCAATAAAAGTACAGAGATTCTGCATTTCAGTATTTCCAGCTGATGAGCTCATTTGCTCTGTGGCTAGAAATGAATTACACCTCCTGGGGCTACGCACCCGCTTTCCGGTGCATGGTTAATTCTCAGTTTCCCAATCAAAAGGGAGCAGGAGCAAATAGTTAAGGAAATGCTTACAGTTTTGGCCACCTACATTTCCACATAAGCACGTTTGAAGCAGGCAGCCTTAAGAGGAATGGGAGTGCATGTTTACGAGGGAATGACAGTGATGAGCAAGGAAGTGATTACTTTAAAAGCCAGATAAGGCAATTTAAAACTGATTTGTTCATTTCTAGGACCTTGGCRTGATATTAGACTGTTCCTTCAAAACACAAACCAATCGGGACAAACCAAAGTGGTTATGTTCAACAGATGTTTTAGAGGAGCCTGAAGAAGAAAGGTGTGGGGAGAGGGAAGCACAATTACCCATTTCTTATCCTCTTTCACCATTGGACCCACAAGTCCAACGCAATGCCTCAGGAGAGTAATAAAACCATAAACAGGGAGCACAGAAATAACAGAAAGCCAAGAAAGTAAACTGCTAGCTCCATCTCCTCTCAGGYTACATTTAGAGGGCTGACAAAATGCAGGTGGAAATAAGAAAAGAAAAATCCAACACTGTGCATATCTGTTTGTCTTTTGACATAGCCCAATTTTCTGTACAAAAATACAAAAAAGATCTTTGAAGTCACTCTACACATTATCTTTCAATGAGCTCTGCTGACATATACAACGTCTGATTAAGTCAATTAACATGAAACAATCAGATTATTGTACACACAAAAGTATTTGTACTTGTSTAATCAGATTTAGATAGCACTGTGTGGGCTGTCCCATAAAGATCAAGTATATGGTTTTTATTGTTTCAGCAGCGTGGTTRTATCAACACTTCTCTTCTCCGCAGGCATATGGTGTCGGCCCATTTTAAATACCAAATCACATTCTGAAATATGCCTTTCCTTTAACTTTTACATTCACTGAGTTACTTTACTCTTTTTCTTGCTTTCCATAGTTCTCACTTGCATGTTCTCCCTCCTCCCCTGTTCTGCTCTGATGAACTCTTACTACTTTATTTCTCCAGTATTTCCAATTTCTGTTTGTCCTTCCTTATCTTTGGTTCAAGTATCTTCCCTTTTTGCTGCTCATGACAACTTATCCTGTAACAGCTGCGTAAGCAACAGCCGGCTCCTTTTTGTCCTCTAGATCTTCTTTTCCAGCCTTCCTCTTGTGTTCTAACTTGCAATATAACAAGTTTTCCTCCCCTCTCCCTTTCTTGCTTCTCACTGAAATACATGCTTTATTTTAAAATAAAATCTTAAGATAGCAAGAAAACAGGAAAACACACACGATTAGCTTCAACAACTATTTATATCTATCCCTTTAATTCCTATTCCTCACCATTCTTCTTCATTGTGCTGTATCTATAAAAAAATTCACACCATGCTCCCCTATTTTCTTCTGSAACATATCAAGGATAGATATATAGACATTGCATAGACAATGAAACAATGCAGACACTGTATTGAAAACAGTGTTTCCTAGCTGTTCTCTTTTAAAAGTCAGAGTCAAGGAAGCTGCTTACTGTATAAGGAAGAGGCTCAAGATGAGGGGGACAAAATAGGAGATGCCTGTATTTTGTACGACTACACAGGGCTTAACTCGAACAGAAGTTATCAGTAGAACTTGCAGAGCTCAAGAGAATTAAGCTACATCTGAGTACGACTAGATGACTCCAACATACTTGTAAAAGTAGACTCAATATTTGAAATTCTTAGCACTTTTCTTTCCAAGAGAGTAATGGCTATTGCAGCTGCTCAGCACCTACGGGGTGAGGCAGGGCAGGGGAGAGCAGGTCTGTTTATACACCCACACGTTAACTTTAAAGGAGTGTAAAACATTCTTACAAGTTTTAAGCCAAACTATGATGTCCATTATATCTGAAGAGAGTACTATAAAATGGGTTTTATTATCAGTTAGTGCTTAAACATTAGTGTAATAAGCATGATGTCACATGTAATGATCAATGAACTTAGCTAGCAAATTAAAATTGTTCACCAAGATCAAAACTAATAAACTCCTCCTCTCCCATTCCTGTAATCCARAAGAAATTAAGGACATCCTACACACAGGAGAATGAACTAACTTCCRTGGAGCAGWCATTAAACAAGAGTTACTTTGATMTGCAGACTTGTATTGAAAGGCAGAGGCAGCTAGCAGTTTTTCTGTATGTACAGGTAATGGAAAAATGTAGACAATATTAACAATGGTGTCAAAAATAATGGGTCTCTCACGTATTTTTAAAGAAACTGTTAGCAAAGAGTTCATTAAAGAACTTTTGCTCTATTATCATGACAGATCAGGTAATCTAATCCAACGAGTCTGCTCTCACTCTTTTCCTCAAAAAAAATCCGGGTGTTTGACAGTGCAGTACTTCTGTTTTTTGCAGACAAAACTGCTAATGCTCATCAGCCACATGTCCAGGGAATAAAWAAATACAGATAATAATTATTCAATTCCAACTATTTTCTATTTCAGCCAAATCCTCAGGCAAGCTAATACAGAAATCCAAACTACAAAATACCTTTACGCCATCACTGCAAAAAGCAAGGCGCAGTTAGTACATCCACGCTGCAGAAAATCTACAATTTATCTATTCTCCCTRTGCTGCCAACAGATGTTTTTGTTTTGGTCAAATGATTTTTAGTAAGAACAAAGATAAATAATTACCCAAAAAACAAATCTGCCACAGATCTCTCTCTTAAAAACTCACAAAAAAGTTTTTTGCTTAGATTTTCAAGATACTAAAGAAAAAAAAAATCTCTGTGTGGCCTGGCAGGGTAAATAAATAAATAAAAACTTAAATTTTTAGCTTTGAGTTCTGACAACCAGATCAAGGAAAAGTGTTGAAGAACTTCCAGTAGAAACCTAACCTGATACAGAAAAAGTACCACTAGCCATCACTTGAACAGAGCCAGAACTTGAATTTGACAAGCCCATGAAGACTACACATTTACATGTAAGAATTGTCTTAACTCAAGGTCATTTCCTCTCTCCGCAGTTGTCAGAATTCTGTGACCGTCAAACCTACTATTCTATTCTTTCTGGTCCTATTTAGGTACCAAATGTTTTTTTTGGAGAGAGATTTCCTGTCCATGTACAAAGCTGAAATGAATACTAGAGAACAGAATCTCATACAAGTGATGGACATACCTCATTTCTAATAAAGTCTTAAGGAGTTACTACTTYAAAAAGGTAAAAATAACTTAATCAGGAAAAAAAGGCCCTCTCCAAAGTCTGTCAAGGAGAATAAAAATAAATTCTTATAGTGTTAATAAAACTAGTATTATTTTCACAAATTTACCAAATATTTTCTCATGACTTTAGTGAACTTACAAAGCAATTACTATCCTCTCAAGACCACCTTTAAATGCAAGAACTTCAACTCATTTCAGCAAGCCAGATGTAGCCCTAGTGATTAACTCTAACTTACTAATACTATGCAAAACAAACAAAACCCAAGAAACTCCACACCCATCTACAATCAATACAGACCAAGAATAAAGTGGGAAATAATACTGACATGTTTTTACAAGACTATATGCTTTCAGAATACTTTTTTTTTAAATCAATAAACAGAAGTTCTTTCCTCGCTGTGCATCAAGTTACAACCTAAATTAATCAGTCTGAACTATTTTGAATTCAACTGTCACTAACATCACAAAAGCATGCTAAATATCAGAACTTAAGTCCATAAAAGAACAGAAACYATCATTTTATGAATATTTTAAATACTATGTAAGAGATATCAACTGAGTTTACATTTTCATACACACTCATTTCACAGTATTAGTCATAATCATAGTTTTTTGGAATAAAAAGTACACTGCAACATACCTGTGTGACCATGCTTTGTATATACGTGGTTGGATGCTGCTGCTTTTGTTGAACAGCACTTTCTATTGCTACTTTCGCTACAGTGCTTGGATCCGCTCCAGCTGGCACGGCAACCATAGTTGCACTGCAACCAGCATTGTTGGGGTCACTGATTGTAACAATTCTAACTCCTACTTTATTTGGAATTCCTGGAACAGTTTCCCTGTCATTATCCTCCGCTGGCCTCTTTACAGTTTTGCATTCTGCTGTGCCATTAGTAGACCGAACTTCGGATGACAGGGTAGACTGGGACACTCTAGGTCCTGAGTGTGGAACTGCTATGATTTGATGCCCCTGTATAACAGAGGCTGTAGATTGTGGTGAGACAACTACACTTGGGCGTTGCTGAGGCACATCTGAATTCAAACTTGAAGCTAGAGGTCCATTAGGTAAATCAGTGTTGGTACCACTAAGTTGCTGGGTTAACAGTTTTGCAGCCTCCTGTGTACCGCTTACAACAGGTGAACTACTCAAAGTTAATACAGGCCCATTAGAAATTCTTTCCCCTTGATCACCTTTGGCAGTATCTTGCTGCGTGGCATCCAAATTCCCTTGTTGTTCCACTGAAGATATCTCACCATTTCCTACATGATTGGAAGTTTTGTGATTTGGAATGTTTTTGCTCAAATGAGAACCATCTCCTTTATCAAAATCACAGATTCCATTAACTAGGGGCTTCTTCAAATCACTTTTAATTTCCTGTGTGTCCATTTGTTCAAAGTTCTGTTTTCCAGGAGCTCCGTTCTCACCCATTTCTAATGATGGCCCATTACTGACTTGTGAGCACTGATTGGCCTCATTCTGAGTTTTCCCTGAGTTAGAAGGAGGTAGACTGGAGTCACTATACTTTCTCCCATTTAAAAGACTTCCCACCTGCATTTCATTTTCTTTTGCATCCCCATTGCTGGTGTTTGCAGCTCCTCTTCGACAGGAAGGATTCTCCATAACTTCAATTTTACGTTCATGAATGTGTAAACCTGTTGCTTCCTTTGCTTCTTCCTCCTTTTGGCAAATTATTTTATCACCTTTGAATGGGAGAGCAGCAGTACAYGGTGATTGTCCAGCTGAAGGTGCTTGAGTAGCTGGAAGTGTTTGCACCTGTAGCCCAACWCCTGTCTGTGTTCCACTCACTGCAATTCCTGCTGGAGCAATGATTTGAGTTGCATTTCCYTGACTCACAGTTGCAGTAGCAAAACTCGTGTTTGGCACAACTGTTATTGTAACCTGGTTGCCAGAAGTCCCTTGGAAAATAGTTGCTGGGCTGTTTGAGATCAGCTGGCCTGGTAATATCTGCAAGTTAGAAATGGGTACTGTTTGTACTGCCCCCTGGGGCTGGATTGCACTCTGGACCAGCTGAACATTTTGTTGTCCAACTAGCAGCTGCTGAGCTGGAGACTGTCCTTGAACTCCAAAACCTGGTGCCTGGTTATTGGCCATCTGATAAACCACCTGAGGGCTAGGAGCTCTTGCATTGTTAGGTGGTGGAATCTGTGGAGCTGGGAGTATAAGCTTACCCCCTGGAGTTGAGGGGCCTCTTTTTGGAAGAAGCAGTTGTTTTATCAGACTAGATTCACCAGAGTTAGGCTGGCCAACTCCTGTATTAGCTTGTTGTGACTGGACTTGCATTTGTATTGGTTGTTGTTGTTGTACTTGTACCTGTACCTGTTGCTGTGATGATGCTGGTGAATGCTGCTGCTGCTGCTGTCTCTTTACAGAAAGCATCTGGCTAACAGTAGGAGGGGGTCCTTGTGACTGAGGAGCGGTAGATGAAGATGACATAACTGTATGAACTTGATTATTTGTAACTGGACCTGGGGATGGTGAAGAAGATGGAGTAATGCTTGGCTGTCCAGTCAACTGGACAGTTTGACCAGCTGGAATAGAGGCTGGATTAGCTAGCACAATTTGATGAATGGCTGGTGCGTATGTTTGACCTTGCTGAGCTGGCTGGCTTACAATCACTACGCTTTGTTGGGATGGTGGTGGTGGCTGCTGCTGTGGCTGTATTGGCTGTTGTACCACATTAGGTGGACCTTGCTGAGATGGCAGAGGCTTTGGTGCAATATTCTGAAACCCTACCCTAGAAGTCTGTGGACTTTGGACACCTGCAATAGTCACCACCTGCCCAGCTGCTACTTGGAAATTCTGAACCGTGGTGGCAGAAACAATGTTAGATGCCGAGGTTGTGACATACTGCTGTGGTGCTATGATGACTGTATCTTGTTGCTGGTTACCAGCAGAGGACTGCTGAGATGAAGTTTGCCCAGGCTGTGATGATGTGGTGATTAGCTGTTGACCCTGTGAAACTGCTGAACTGCATGCTGGTATGTTCTGTACTCTGCCAAATATATGACCCTGAGGTACAGCTTGTTGAATTACTGTAACAGGAGTGCCTGAAGGTATCTGTCCTGGTACCACTGCATGCAGTGGAGACTGTTGTTGAATTACAGGTTGGTGGTGAAGCAACGTCTGAGAACTAACAACAGTAACAGACGGCTGTGGGCCTGTAGTGCTGTGACTTTGATTAGAAGCTTGTGGTGCTCCTCCTACAGCAATAGTAACAGGAACTGCAGACTGGGGAACAGAGCCCTGTATTACTGTGGCCTTCATTACTTCACAGGAAACTGGACCTTTACTCTGTATAACAGTCACTGGAGCATTTTGTTGCTGCTGTGTATGAACTGAAGGATTTTGTGGAATTCTAGAAACAGTCTGTGCCACAGTATGCACACCTTGAATTGGAAAAGACATCTGTGTTGCTGTCAAAGTTGAAGACTGGTTAATAGGGGTCCTCTGATAATGATTTCCTACGCTTTGTGGCCCATGTGGGATTCCTGTTGACATAAGGCAAGAAGTTTAAACGCAAAGATTATTTCAAAAACAGAACATAAAAACTTTTTTTAAAAAAATCCAAGGTTTGAATTTATAATTCTCTATGAAGTATTTCCTCTTCTCAACTATACTGCATCTGAATTAATGATGCAGTAATATGGCTTGTCTGATGGCTGACAAGCATATGGGTTAGATGTTAAATACTAGATACCACGTAAGTACATACTCTAATACTATTCCTAACATTACTGAATGGAATGAATTAAAAACTGTGGCCACTACTCCCAATACCTTCAGACTAYTTCATCACTTTTAAACTACTTTCAATAATTTTTTTTTGCTATTGTAGTTTTAGAACCAATGCAAAATTTTAATTAATTAAAAAAAAAAACCTGCTGGCGAAGGAGACGAAGATACATCAGGAATTGAATCAACCCGGACAACGGGGGTAGACGAAGCTGGTTGTTGCTGATAGTACATCTGAATGGGAAGTGGTATAGCTCTCCTTTTCACTCCTACCACATGTATATGTGCCTGACCATTGTTATTTGGATCTTCTACTCTCTTCACTGTATGATTTGGAAAGACAGTTCTGCCAAACACAACATATATTTATGTTAATAAACACAGTAAATCAATCCTCCTACTGTTTTTCCTCTCATTTTAACAAACTCTGCTTTTATGGGCAGAGAAGGCAAACATATCTTTTCTGATTGCACTAGTGCCTGCAACTTTGTAATATAGCAGGATTCCCCAGGAGCATCTGAGTATTCATTGCTGAGGACTAAATTTGGCCAAGTTCTTGTACAAAAAAAAAAAAAAAAAAAAAAAAAAAGAAGAAAGAAAAAAAGAAAAGAGAAAAGAAAGAAGAAAACAAAAAGAAAACTGTAATACCTCCCCAAAACTACCTGGGAAAGAACTACAATGGTTATAAGCATAAATGGAACTCTAAAAAAGCTGCTGAAATAGAACAAAATCAATTTAATTAAACTATAAACTTTTGTTTCACTTAAAATTCCAAAACTGGATGTCTTTCAGCCTCAGCTCTGTAGATTATTTTTCTCAAAATCTGAAACTGCACATCAGTACTGAGCACATAGAATTGCTTCTTTATTGTTTCATAAACTTTTTGCCTTACCGCAGACATTTATAAAATCCAGTTGACGTTAGGATTCCACCTCGTGCTAATTTACTACAGGTAGAGAGGTATTCAGAATACATTTCTGCTCGAGAGACTGAGCAATCAAGATTCACCTCAAAATGTGCATTCAACCTGAAGATGGGAAAATAAGTTATGAAGTAAGCACAGAGATAGTACTTTTAAAAGAGTTAAAACATGTCTAACAATACGGAAAAGGGCATTTTAATGTATTGTTTTGTCAAATGTCTATTCTATGCTTTGTACCTCTCCCTACCTATGATCAAGCACGTAAAACACTRAGCACATGTCTTAAGGGTCTTACAAGCAACATCTTATTCATGTATGTAATATAYAAAATATACATCACATTTACATTCRTGTATATTTTTTATTTTATATTTTGAATATTTTGAATTGCCAAGAAGAAGAAAGAATGTTTTGGTGACAACTCCCGTCYGCAAGTTTTACATTACTACTCAATGACTTTATTTCAAAAGATGGACTGAATAGTCAATCTTCCTTCAAAAATTTCCATCAGAAGTCTATTCATCTTTTGTGTCAAAATCAAGATTTTGTTAACAGACCTGGTAATGCAGTCTTATTTTAAGATACATGAAACAAACAGAGASAGGATAACAATTTTAATCCTCCAATTCTGACAGAGATGGAGAGAAGGGAGTAAGATTATAAGAGAGCACACGTGTACACACAGACACACACATACATATGCACTCATTCCTGGAATTCCACACTATTTAAACATCATAAAATACTTGAACAACCTGGTCTGCCTAATGTTAAATTTCCATGGAGATTTCCAAGTTTGGAAAATTACACTAAATGATCCTTTAAAGAGTCCTAGAATACCAATAYAATTAGAAATTTGTAAAGAGAAAGCAAATGATTAGATTATCTGTTCTCTCACAACCAGTAAAAAATAAGTATACTACTACTCCTGCAGTTTAGTTACAGTTTTATTATTACAAAAATTAAGATCATGTAACAGAAAGTCTAGATGTTAATCAATTTGACATACCCAGTAGCATAAGACATTTGTCTGATATGTCATATTAGGCTTTCACACTATCACTGGTATCAGCAAACAGAAGAGAAGATATTCAGGACTTATACTGTCCACTTAGTTTTGGTGATTAGTACTGTCACATTTGCTTACCTTACAAGAGGACTCTTATCCAGGCTAAGCTGGCTTATAATGCATGCAGGAAGGTCAGTTTAAATACCTTTTCTTTCTGTTGCTTCTAAGAGATAGTAACTTTTCTAAATTCAACTTTTTACAATTTACTATTCTGCAATTTCTCTCAATAGGAAGCAAYGGCTATAACATACGATGAAAGATTATGTGGAACTGCTTGGAAGGGGCTATTCCTATGCTCTCAAAATGAAAAAAGGTGTGTATGGGGGGTTGCTAATTTTTATTTTTTGTTGGCTTATATCAACCTAAGACTAACTGGAAGAAAGTTGATGTACAAAATAGTAGCACTCAGTACAGAGAGCTGGAGAAGCATGCTGTACACAGAATCAGAAACAAACCAAATGTTCCAAATCTTCCTCATATTATGTCACATTGTTTGTTTCACTGCATTTGTCTTTTGACAGTATTGTACTAGGCTGCAACTGGGCATGCCTGTTATTTTTACAGTCAAAACTTCTATTTTACATTTTCAACAGAGTGCAAGATTTACCTGGTCTCAAACTCTGTCCCTGCAAGCTGGGTGTCTAGTTCTYTCTATAAGTCAACCGAGAGAAGGTGGCTCCAGAAAGTAGATCATAACTCATTTTATCATAGACTAGGCAGATGAAGGTAATTCCTCTTACTATAGAGGAATTTCTCCCTTCATTAATTAAAAAGCCTAGAAAACAAACTTTGGCTAGAAAACAACTTGTAGATTGCTAAATTCAACTGCAGTAACTGCATATATCCCTCTATAAACATCTAAATACAAAACTTTTCATAACATATATATTAATAATACTTTGCAGAGTGCAAACAGAAGCATGAGTGCAGCAGCAACAATCTGTAACAACACTTCTCCTGTACATTCAGAGCTCTGCTGGTAGTTTGAATAAACCAAAATTCTGATTTAGTATAGAGTTTTGAAAATTCTAAGCCAAGTTTTGAAAAATTCTATCCACTTCATCTTGAAGACCTATATATGATTAGTGAGGTAACTGCTATATACACAAGGCATGGAGCAGTAGAGGTAGAGATGTCCATCACAAACTGTCAAATACCAAYATTTAGAATCTGAGTAGATTTATGTAAGTTAAATATAGTTCAGAAAGATCACACTCAGTCCACATGAGAATCATAGGCAGAATAGTTTTTCCTCTAAATATCTGACAAGTAATCAACAGTATGATTACTGATATCATGAAAGCAAGYAAATTTGAAGGGAAGAGGCTTTATTTAATCTATTTCTAACTTGCTTGAGACTCACAATAGTCAGATCACAGTCTTGCTGGGCCCTAGCTTCATAATTTGAGAATCACTTTTGTACTGGTGCAATAATACAGGGACATACTAACAGATGAAAACACTGATTAAACAGATAATGCTGCTCCACAATTTTAAGGAGCAAGGAATAAATAAATAAATAAAATCAAGATTAGAGTTAAAAATCAAAACAAATTTCATTTTAAGAGAGAAAACAATATAAAGTATTAACTGTCAACATTCTGGTTGAGCTTTTCTTTCATATTTTTTCAAAGCAATGACAGAATGGTTTTACTTTATACTCTGAAAAGTGAATCTAACAGTGAACAGAAGCAAGCTAGAAAAATCTGATGCATAAATATAAGTATTTTTCTYTGTTTTTTTTTTCTTTTCCATTAAAGTATATGAGTAGAACTATACACTTACCACTGACATGCAAATTTCTCGCTGTCTATTTCTACTATTCCTGGTGGTGGAGCAACATGCGGTGCTGCCCTAGAGGCTGTGGAGAACGAAAAAACAAAAACAAAACAAAAACAAAAACAAAAAAAAAAAAAAAAAAAAAGCCCTTGCTGAAACAATTATTATTCTCCTGAATGGAGCACTTAAAAGACATGACTTTTACTGCTACATTTTTTCTTAATTTTGTGAGTATGCACAACTAAGGCAAGTCACAGAGGTGCACTATGCAGACCACAGATTTGCACTAACGTTCACCAACACGAAGTTGGTCAGGCCAAAATCAGGGCCACCACTTAAGTGCACTCTAAAGCAAGCACTTAGTGAGGACAGCTTCTCAGCTGATCTCAGTATTAAGGCTGATGATATAATGATTCAAGAGTGGTACAATTCTCCATCAGAACAGGCACAAGGACATAGCAATTATGTTTTTAATTCGTAAGTAGAAACAAGTATTTTGTAAAGAATTTTGCTGTGACGTCACATAAGTTCCTTAGTTTCACGTTYCTTAGCTTCATCATTTATTCACATTCTTTTCCAGTCACTTTCTCTGTGATTTCTTAACASATTCCAGAATACACTTAAGACACACAAACTAGTATTTATCTTAACGGTTCTTTCTCCTTTTTTTCCCTCAGAACGTTCCATCTTGTGTGTTCCATCTTGCTATGTACTTTTATTAGTAAAGACAAAATGAGGTGCATGCACTATTCCCTTTGACCAATAATAGTTAATCATGCCATCATTTTCARAAGGACAAGTATTTTAACTAAAATAAAGCTGCAGAAATTAATCATCATTATCATTTAATTTGCAGGTAAGATGAATTAAGACAACACTTTTTCTCCCCTCAAKCTTTAAGGGATAGAGTTAAGTCTTGGTTCATATCACAATTAAGTGTTTAGTGGCTTCAATAGAGACATGATTCTGTACGCATTTCTTGTCTCTGCAGTTCTATTATATATGTTCCTGCCAATATTGTTCTGTGTCAAGTGCAATATAAAATAAATCTCTACGTCCCTGTGTATCATGGAAACAATCCAGAACGGATTCTTTTTGCTTCCTACTGAACAAGCCAAAATAATAATAAAAAAAAAGTGTATTACTTTCAGTAAATGTTAATATTAACAACTGAAAGATAATAAGATACTTTTGAAGTTGTTTCACTACAGTTTTGGAATAACAAATACTTACATATTTTATGAAGGGTCTGTAAAAAATAACCTATATTATGTATAATGCTATATGTATTTATATAAATTAATCAGAAATCCACAGAGGATGAAAAAAARAAATTGTAGACAAGTATCTTGTCTCACAGTGATACTAACCTGGGACAGCTGTTGCATGGGCCTGTGASGAACCATGCTCCATTACTTGCGGTCTGACATCAGGTACTCCTTGCTGGTTAACACACTGATGTTCAATGAGTTTTACAGCAGTAAGTGCATCAGCTCCAAACATCTGGATGTCCATAGAAACCAGACATACTAATGTATCTAAAGTATTAAATGCAAAACCGACAATGACATTAGGACAAACAAATGAATGCTACTAAGACATACTGATTTCCTTTAAAATTGGCATGTATATGTGTGTGTATATATATATATATATATATATATAAAGTTATCAGCATCATCAATTTTTGGAGGAAATGGAGTAAATTAGTAAAACTTCATATTGTAACATCCATCTCTACTTTGCACACAAACACACAAGCCATGTATTTCAACAGCTGAACATGACATATTCTTGATTCTTTCTTCCAACACAAACAAGCACAACAGATTTTGTCTTGCTTCTCCCTTACCTATGCTCTTTTCTACTTTAGCAATCTTTGTGCAGGCCACTTCTCCCATTTCTGTGAGCATGTATAGCACCTCAAGTGCTGAGATTACAAGCAGCACATCTGGTAGCGTGAGATGACATATGATCTCTTTGTAGGATTCTTGATCTACATATTCACAAATTAAGACACCATTATCTTCAGCCTTACAAAGATTCGCCAAGATTTCCATGCCTGAAAAATGAATACAAAACAATTTAACAGGAATAATTACTATTCTAATACAACAATAACAACAAGAATATCTCAAGACCTTACCTCTCATTTTTAAAAATCTATCCCTTGACATTAGGCATTTTGTAACAGTGTGAAACATTAGATGAGTAGTTTTGAAATCAACAGGATCCAAAAGAATGATAAAAAAAAAAAAAAAAAAAAAGATTTAAGCTATGTCTAACACTATGTAGACAGTGATAATGGCTCAAATCTTTAGATTTGCAAATCAAAATACCATATTCAAGTCTTTAAATGCAGCACATCTAAAAGACACTTCTGTACTTCTGTTCCCAAAACCAGAACTCTGCAATTTAAAGTAGCTAGCACTCTTTTTAGYCTTCCTTCTTCCTTTTCTGCTCTGAAGTAGTGAGTAAACTTAAATTATACTTTCTARTGTTCAGAATAAGGAAAATAAATTTATTCCTAGGCAGTCAACAGTATGCATGAAAATAGCCTACTGTCTAAAGTACAAAACCTGAGTAAGAGCAACATTMCTTCCAAAAGACTATCACAATCATCCCATTTCTTTGGGACATCTAATACAACAGGCTTCTGCTTCTTGACCAYAGCTCTCACACACTATAACATTCAAGAAGAGTTGGACACATGGCAAATATACCATCCTTTTGATATATTCAGCAAACCCTGCAAATCTCATTGTCCTATCTTAAATGTACCTGAACATATACATTTAATATAAGCAGTACCTGTGCATATCTGCCTATAAGCYTTTACAATTTGTCTGTACAACGATATAAAACGGACTGAATGGTACATTTTATTACATTCAAATCTCTTCGAGGAGAAAGAGATGTCTCACATGTGATACAGATCCAGTGGAGTGCAGCTAACATACTGGTGCCTGCTACCCAAGACCTAAAACCCTCTACCACCCCCTTTCTCAAATGTACTATTTTGAAATTAAATATAGTATAGAATGAAGAGATTTTTGTACAGACTAAAGGAATTTAGTGTGAGGGATCTTACAGCTCCTTGTACAATCAGTCTTCTCCATGCGATTTTATTTAAGTAAACTGACACATACGCTCTGAATTTTATGACTGGCCTTACATATTCGTTTTCTAACTACTGTTCACAAATTCAGAGAACATATTTACTGCTGCTTCCAATGATCTCAAGCAAGAAAAGCAATTAATTTAATTAACATTAAAGTAATGCCTTCATTGAATGATATTTTAATTGTTCTGTTTTGAAGCACATACCTCTGCTGCAATATTTCCTAGTGTGTCAAGCCCCAACTGCCGTAGAGAAATAAAATGACTATGAGCAGAGAGTAGCAGGAACCGAAGACAGGTACGATTAGCTGCCAAAAGTTTAACATTTCCCTCTTCAAAAGAAAGATTACGTAAAATCACTGCAATCTGAAGTACCCGCTGTCCTTCAATATCATTAATGCCCAGCTTGCGAGGTGGATGAAATAAGGATTCCCAAATCCATTCTTCTGACGGAGTTTCTACAAAATAAGTAAGTAAATAAATAAAATCASTTCTTCTTTTTCTGTATTTACCAACACATATCTAATAAGTTTAGTYAAGATGTCTCACCTTGAGATTTGCTTCTATCAGAAATGAGGTCACGTACTTCAGTATCCTCTACAATATCCTTCCAAAACTGAAGAAAGAATTAAAAAAGTACTTRATGTATAGAGGATGATATTTCCTTAAATAATAATTGTTTTTTAATTCCATTACTTTAAAATATTTACCAACAAAAAAGGAACTGCTCTTTAAGAAATCTCTAATACCTCGGTTATTAATTTATCTAATAATAATTTTTTTTTACTCACAGGATTATATCCAGTATGTATTGGATAGATTATATCCAACGTATTACATTACAGAACTCTTCCTTCCTGCCTCAGAAGTGCACATTCATGATCTATCAACATTACGCTAGAACTGCTTCTTTGCTGAAGCAACTTATTGAAATTATATGGACAGCTTACCACAGAAAATTAGAAATACAGAGATAATWAGGGGGAAACAAATATAGTTTATCTTCCTTCCCTCTCTACCAGCAATGAACTCCTAAGGCAGCAGATGTTCTTCCCACTTCAGTCACTAACTAGCTTCTGTTAGCAGTACAAGGAAATTTCTGATCTGAAGAGATTTTTTTAAGCCTCTGATACGTTTTTCRTATCACCGTAAATCAATGAAATACCAGAAGCAATAAGAATCATCACCAAAAAMCTTTATAAATACAAACAAAACAATGTTTCACTAGACTAGAATTCAAATTATTTTTAAAACATACATCCTGATCTGCAAATCCTTGCTATGTGGCTGTTCCTGTTGAAATCAGAATTAATCAAGGGATCAGAGTTTACAGGATCAGGCTTGAAAACTTAAAATATTATTTGTTTCTTTGACTCAACTACAGAAATAGAGCTACTCTTTTAGCTGTGATCACAGAATAAAACCAGAAGCAGATCTGGAGGGGAAAGAAAAAAAAATAGTAAAACCAGCTGAAGAGCCAGAGAAAATTTTGTTACTGAAATGTAATTACTAATTACAGCACTGATACCAARCTTGTCACTATTATTTTATTGAAAAATAAAATGCTACCAATTTTCTGAATTGCAAGGTCATCAAGGAAAAGAAATTTTATTTTCCACTGCAATGCTTCCAAATAACACACAAGTGTTGTTTACTGAAGAGGATTACTTGCATAGAAAGAAGGATTATTACCTCAGAGAAGAGACAAAAACAGCTAGATAAAAGTCTAACTTCTCACTGAGATGAAAAGATTTTTCGTATTAATACTGAGGCTATCAAAGTAACCACAAAAGGCACATAGGTAAAAACTGCAGAACGTACTTCATTTGAGCTGCCCCCTCCTTTCAGCAAAGGAGACTGAGACACGTAGAAGAGGTTTCAGTCATGATTTAAAGAAGCGTACAAAAAATATATTGTCTGGAAATTTGTTAATCAATACATACTCACTTTCATTTTTGATATTTACTTTYGAAAAAGCAATGAAGACAGTAAGCCTACACCATTTCACTCCTGCTTAAAAGGAAAATCTTAGAGGTTCTTAAAGACTAYCTGTTTAATCAGTTAAAGATTTAAAAAATTTCATTATTGAGCAGAGATACTTAAGTCTCCAACTTCAACCTGAATATCTTTGGAAGAGGCCAAGGTCAATTACAATACAATGTTAAAACTGCTGGCAGTTATGTTTAAAAACAATGTCACCAYATTTTGCTAGTTGAATCCTCCTATTTTTGGCCTTTTAATATTTAAGCTTAGAGTCCAAAATTAAACATTTAAAAACCTCTGGCAAAAGAAAAGAAGGAAAAAAAAAGAAAAAAAAAGAAAAATCAAAGGAGTAATTTTTTCCCTACAGAAAGGAAATCATTCTGAATACATTCTCAATCGGATGGAAAATGAGGATTTAAGTTTTTTTGCAGATGAAGACACTACAGGCAGTGCTGAAGATAACAGCTCACATTGTCTAATGGCTAAAGAAAAGAGAAATACATTGTTAGAAAACTGCACCTCTCACCTAAAACTCTCAGAAGAAACACACCCATTCTAGTTGCTTGAACAACTGAGGAACTGTCCTCTCCCCTTCCTAAAGAAGCAATCTGTCAAACAATTCCAGTTGTCAAGTCAAATAAAACTCTCTTCTCAGAATATGACAGAACACAGTTCCTTTCTAGAAGTTAAAATCAGATACACCAAGCAACCAAGAGAGATTACTTACACTTAATRGTTATTCTTCAAAACTGTTCTATATTCGTGCTGAGAGCATGAAACTCTAACCACTCAAACTAGAATTTTTGCCTCAGATTACCTTTTTGCCCACATCAAGCACAGCAGCACGCATGTCCCATACTCACATCCATCTCAAAGACAGCATGAGTCCTAGGTATTTCACCAGCTGTGAAATGACTATCGGAGTTGTAAACAGGACTTCCTGTGAACCCTTTGCAGATCTTAAGATATTCTACAAAAGGTTGAGTGCTATCACTTGAACCCTAGTTCAGGGGAAGCTGCAGTTTAGCCATTTCATGTTTGGTTATTAAATGATCTGCTATCTCATGAGAAAGTCTSTAAGTAGAAAGAGCCTGGGAGTGGACTCTTCCCCCCACCCCTGCCMAAAAAAGCCCCTTGACTAACCCTTTCTTGATCCACCAGAGAGAAAAGCCTGAGAACATACAAACTCAAACCAGATGTTTAGTCAAACACACCCTGATACTGTTGGTGTACAGACCATATTCTCTTCACTCTAGTCATTCACTCCAACAGGTAGAAAGGCTTATCTCTACAGAGAATATAGAAAAGAATTAAACTGTTTCAGCCACACTAACAGAATCCCAACAACCTTGTGGATGATTTGACAGAAAGACTGCTGAGGGAAAGGCTCTCATGAGCAGAAAACAAACAAACAACAAACAAAGTAGTAAGTTTATCTTTAGTTCTACAGCCAGTTTGGCTCTGGACTAGGACAATACTAATTTCTTTTAGCAATCAGTGCTAAGACATTAATATTGGGATTTCCTCTGATTCCAGGGTCAGGGGAGAATCTAAGGAAACATTACCCTACATCCCCATTCAATAAGCCAATAACTTAAACAGCTGACCTTAGTGTGTTCCAAGTGGGATCCAAGCAGGCCAGCCACAGACTAGAACATGTGGTATTTAACACATCTGTTTAGAGATGGGCTGCAAACTACAGTGTTGATAGCATTTCCCATGACAGCGTTTCCTTGTTCACATAAACAGGTTGCAATCAAATTCTGAATGTACAGATGGAAGCCTGATATGCTTTTACCACCATCTTGAGCTCTAAAACACCTTAAAATTTGACCACAGATGGCTGAGATGAGTTCCTAGCCAGAGAGAGAAACATCAGTCTCTAATACTGTGGAAGGCAGAACACCATTTCATTTGTTTCCAAGAAACTACATATTGTTAGGCACCATTACACAAGAGAGTCTTAGAAGAGCTCCTYCCTCAGAAGTGTTACTACTCTGTTCAACGACAACAGTCCGGRCCAATGATCGCTGCATGTACAGCTTTATACAAAGAACTATGAAAGTATAGTGAATCAATCCTGTGAGTGAGACGGTCTAACTCAAGTCATCAAGTTTAAAATCAAGTTGTTCAAGTATTTCAGACACTGAATTTTTTGAGAGAGGGGCTACAGAGGAACAGATTTCATCTGACCCCCACATAAACAATATTTCAGAGTCAACAGTGATACAAATTCTGCATCTTTCAGTAGGACAGAAGATTCAGTGAAACTCAAAGTAAATTCCAGGATACTTAAGACCTCTTGAGGAAGGAGAAAAAACAACAACAAAAAAACCAGTCCATTCCTTAACTGGAATTACGAATCTCCTTAATTACAAAGACCCTTACAACATAATCGGGGAAAAAAAAGACGCAACAAACAAGCTATAGTACGATTTTCTGAAAGTGATTCTCTGTGATTCTGGTGAAGAATATATTTCTACATCTCAGACAAATTGTCACACTAGAAGCAAATGCCGTACTGGTAAATGATCAAAGTAACAATTTTTCTTCCAATGCACTACAGTTACCTGCAGTGATCACCATCTTGAACTCCTGTATATAGGTGTTCAGATTTCTTTCGTTCAGAATGAATCTGCAGTTTCTAYTCCTCTTCTTTACTGGGAAAGACCTGGCCTAAAATCACAACCTTACATCCTCAGAAAAGGTAACTGAGCTGATTTAATTGCTCTCAGTACACTCAACGTTGGTTTCCTGCCTAAGCAGGAAAGATCTCTAAAATTGGCAGAAGGCGCAGATCACAGAAGTTAGATAAGATGAGGTGGAAAATAGAATTAAATAACCTACATACAGTATTCCAAAACCATTTGATAGAAGAGAATAGGGCAAAACACGTCAGAATTTTTATTTTCCCATAGGGAAAGCAGAGGTACAGAAAGAAAAGCTAAGTTAAGCTTTAGGTTTTCCTTTGAAGAATGTATTTATGACATGGAGACAAGAAAACAATTAGCTTAGCAAATAAAAGAAAATTATGTACAAGCAGTTATTTATTCCATACTATAAAAAACGGTGACAGAGCACTGGAACAAGCTGCCCAGAGAGGTTGTGGAGTCTTCTGCTCTGGAGATGTTCAAAGCCCGCCTGGATGCAACCTGTCTAACATGCTCTAGGTGACTCTGAGCAGAGGTGTTGGACGAGATGATCTCCAGAGGTCCCTTCAAACCTTACTGATTCTATGATTCTTTGAAAAAAAACACAGCTGCAATTTGCTACTATATATCAACAGAAAAGACATGAAGAAAAAAGTGAAGCTCTTTATCCATAGTTATTCCTATATAGATATTTTAGGTCATGATATAACTCTGATAATGGAAATACAAAGCTAAGACTTGAAAGCAAACAAATAATGCTCGATTACACGACGTCCAGATGGCAAGTGATAATGGACAAGGGGTAAAGAGCTTGATTCACATGCATAATCTGATTACTCTCAGTAGCCGAGTTCCTTTGGAAAAAGATGCACAGGATTACAGAGAATTCACTGGAAATCAGAGAAACCAAATTACTGCCTATAAAAACAATGGATGTCTCTGTCCATTATTCATGTAATATAGCAATGATCATGAGCACCTATTAGCCAAGAAAAAATATGAGTTCAATTAGACTCTGATCTGAGCCTGGCAGCTTGATGGAACATTGTGAAGGAGACAAAGATGACATCTGAAAAGTATTTCAAATATTTGCATTTGTAGGGAGCTCTATCTAAGCACCATCTAGGAAATATTCAAAAAAAGTGTAAAGAAAATTACTGTTAAACTCATAGAGATAAGAGAGAGTTGAACAAGATACGAATTTTACCAGAAAAGTTACACTGGAGGTAAAGCAATACATAAAGCAATAATGAAAGTACAAAGACTGTAAGCATGGAGTTTGGAACTCAACAACTTGACAGGACAACAAAAAATTCAAGATGCAAGAACAAGAAAAAAGTTGTTTAAATTATATACAAATGAATAGTATACAAAGAAATTTAGTAGCTTGCTGTTACACAGCATCAAATTCTGGGCAGCTGCTGAAAACATGAAAGAAATATGAGAACAAACAGCTAAATCCATCTAATTACGAGCATGTTAAACTAATACCCGCAAGTGCACCATGCTCAGATGAGTAAATACAACGAGCAATGAAACAGTTAAAAAAACAAAACGGAAAAGCGGCAGGAACAGATCAGATAACATCTGAACAGGACAGGTGTCAGAGCTCAGGGTTGGGGGGGGGGGGGAACAAGACACCTAAGATGACTGGCTAAAGGCCAGTTGTTCCAATCTTGAGGTAAGGCTATCCTGCCAATCCAAATAACTAGAGATTTAAGTTTATTGGCAGCACCTGATAAAAAACAAAAGGAGAGAAAGCAACAAATTAGCATAGCTTCAGGGAAAACGGCAGGCATGATTACAATGTCTGCCAAACAAAGCTGAAGTTAAAATGATACTCAAGTTTTGACAATTAATGAAATTGAGATTAAGTATGTGTTCATGTTCACTGATTAATAAAGACATCTTGTTCAGTGTAGAGGTAAGCATATAGAAAGTGAGAAAATATGCAGCACTGCAGATAAGACAACAAACTTTAAAGAACTATGTTTGGAAATTCTTGTAATACTAAGTATTGGCAAAAAGTTAAGCAACTGGTTCCCTCAAAGTTTAGTATTTATATATATATATATATATATGTATGTATGTATGTGTGTATATATATATGTATGTACGTGTATGTGTGTATGTATGTATGTATAGCTTTCCATCTTTGTCTTGAATGTCAGTGGTGGTAGAAGACATGATAAAAGAGATAAGCTCCTTTATTCATGCATATAACACTACCAAACTAGTAAATAGTTCTGTAAAATCATGACACTGATGACCTTTTAGGAAGCTTGGTGAAATTCATGACTGCTTACAATGAATTCTGAAAAGTTAAGGAATTACATTTAGTAGCAGTAATAAAACTGTTTAAGACACTCACATACATGCACTCCTACGTGCTCCTAAAATGCCTGATCAATGCCTAGTAAGAAGAAGGATGGATGAAATTTAACAGAGATCTACCGTAGTTGACCACTGCACAGAATATACGGAAAATAGACTGATAAAACCATTACACTTCATATTAAAGTAAAAACATACCATAAGAAAACTACAACAGAAAGGAAGTTCAATTTAATTCAAGCAGTAACAGAAATCTAGTAGTAGCAAATAMGTTTTTCAGGAAGAGTGCAGATGTAAAGCAGCATGATTTTAAGTCAAAACTGGAGGAGAACAGAGTTAAAAAAAAAAAAGTATGGGTGCTGAAACAAGAAAATCTTTACGATAAATTATAGAACTCAAAGAGCTTACAGAATACAAACAACTAACAGTTATTGCTTAGATATTTAGTGAAGGAAGAAATATTAGTGACGATGCTCTACGACTCCTAGCATCTGCAAAGATACAGTAGAAGGAAGAGAAAAATAATACAAAAACACATGGCCATTTTTCTTTATTGAATTGTAATTTAAAAATACTAATATGATTAAGAGATTAAAAAGCTCATATTAAGCAAATATTATGCTTGTATTGAGGAAATGTTAACTAAAAACTTCCACAAACCATGTTTAGTATGTAATTGCATAATTCTAAATTATGTATATAGCCACTGAAAATGAAACTAAAACTAAATTCCTCTATAAAATCCAAGGTTCCAAGTTATTTTCATATCTTTTAATAGGCAGGAGGAGGAGCTTGGAACAAAGTTAATTCTATAACAGCAGCTTTATAAATAACATCAAGTGTTCTGAATATACTAGAACGCTATTTCATATAGCATTTATATTTGTTGTATTGCATTTGAAAAGCCATTTTCTGGCAATAAACGTTGGAAACTTCATTTTTTTTGCATAAAATTGGCTTAC
This sequence comes from Rhea americana, assembly GCF_003343005.1. Classification (NCBI taxonomy): domain Eukaryota; kingdom Metazoa; phylum Chordata; class Aves; order Rheiformes; family Rheidae; genus Rhea; species Rhea americana. Next base: position 367,733 of record NW_028186449.1, read on the forward strand.
AAATGCTTAAATTGACATGACTTGGGTAAAGAACCCAAGTTTATGATTTCTTTCAGAATCCTGAATTTAATTCTCCGGATCATTTTGAAATTGGCTTCAGAATTTCTAATATTCTCAACCAAAAAACCCAAAACTTCAACACATCATAAGATCTAGTATGGTCTGAGGCTGATATGTACCAAATTTGATAAACTACAAATTAGTAAAAATTGAGTTTATTTAAGAAATTGCCTTCCCCCTATTTTCTATGAATCTCTCCCTCTTTCTATTTCATGCCATTGCTATCTATTCTATTTCAATTCATAATTCTGCATTGTTTTTCCTCCCACTTAAAATTCTTATCCATTTCCACCTCAACAAGAATTTCTAATTTGCTGCCATTATAGTTGAAAAACAAATGATGACGACCTTAGAAAAACAAGACAGAAATAACTGGCAGCAAAATAAAAATAACCAAATAAAGAATTTTTTAAAAAATAACGAGACATAGAGAAAGGAGGGAATATAAACACTGCACAGTCATTCAGTTCACTTTAAGTTTAAAAGCACATATAAATAAATAAAAGATTGCATACACAATCTCTACCCTGCCAACAAAGTATCTCCATTGTACATCAAGAAACTCCCATAATGCTTCCCCTGTTTTCTTTTTTGACATACTCACAGCTGCAATATAAAATAAATTACTTCCAGTAGTAGGGTCAAACAAATGTTTAAAGTAAGATGTTCTGAAAAAATCTGGATTCTTGGCATTAGACACATTTTTAGATGTGGTGCTAGGTTCTGACATGCTTTCTGCAGTATTTCAATACAGAGTGGTACTACACATGTTGTAACATTCAAAAATAGATCTTGGAGAACATCCAAGTTTGCTGTTAGTAAACCTTATTGCAGCTACAGTGGTTCTACTTAACACTCAGTTAAAAATACTTATCAGAACCATCTGTCCTATCTACCACAATTATTTAAGATTATGTAATTAACAAACATATAATAAGTTACAATTCTGCGTAACTTTATTTGTTTATTTTACAGACCTAGACAAGGTAATTGTTGCAGCTCTAGATCAGCAACAGCCTGTGACAGTTTAGGGTGAAGTCAAAACAGAAGTGCTAAGCACTTTGAAAATACAAGCCAAAACACAAAACCTACAGTATTTCTGGACATATTTCTCAACAGAAAACGGAAACAATGGTTATAAGGTATTATTTCTGACACTTAAACACACTCAAACCAAAATTTTCAAGATCAAATATGAACAAAAACGAGAGCTTACCTTTTCGTTCGTAACTTCATTTAGGAAATTTTGGTTGGGGAATCTATTCACTGGTATTTCAGCAATATCTATCATTTAGCTAACATAACTGTTGGCCAACTTGTCCCAAAATTAAGTATTATAAAAATAWAACAAAAGACAACTGAAAAGAGCTTCTAACAAATATTTCCCTACCCTACTTGTAAAACTTTTTGGTATCTAAGAAAATAAAGAATTTCAGTGGAAATCTGAGTATGGGTTCTTAAGAAGTTAAGCAGTCTATCATATTTTTTATTTGATAAATAAAAACCATAAATCAAAATAGGTTTTTAATCCAGCTTTTTCCTATTTTAGCCACAGAAAGTATTACTTGAAACGCTACTCAAAAAAACCCCCGTTATATATTACAGCAAATATGCTAGAATGCCAAATCTCTTTCAGATATATTTCATGCTATCATTTACCATAAAATGCTCATTTCGTATAAAGAGCAAATGTTTATACAAAACAACTTCTGGTTATATATTCTTTTTTTTAACTTATTTCACTAGCTGTACAGTAGATCATGCCCTCTAGTGGAAAGATTAAAAAAAAGCCTTGTGCAAAAATAGCTTAATTGAATCTAACTCACATTTCTAACTTATCTTAAATTTGCGCTGTGTTTCTTGTGTCATGGGCTTAATAGTTTTCATAATCCAGAATGTTTTTACTGATCCTGACATTAAAAACAAACAAACAAAACAGCATTCTTTTTTCTGGCTAAATTCTGGGCAAATAGCTGCTTTCTCATGCACACTTTAGCTTTCTTACAAGGAGGAACCTGGAACCTCTTTATTCCTTAGTATATTTTTTTCTTAGTACTTTTCTTCCTACTTAAATCACATGTTTTACGAAAAATGTGATCTACTGTACTACTATATTTAAGTCAAAGAATAAAGTTGAGACTAGTTCAAAAGACATATGTTAGTACATCTTACCATTTTTTTTCTTTTTAAGGGATTTGATACCCATCATATGCAGTGCAAAATAGTTTAATATTCTTAAAATTACCTTAACAAAATCTCTATCCGTTTTCTCCTTCCATTCGTCTCCAAATACAGCAGAAAATGATCCTAAAGCTTTAATCATAGAAAGAAAATTCAGTAAAAAAAAAATTTGTGAACATTTTGCTTGATTTTTTCCAATCCATAAATGAAATAAGGATTCAACAACACTACAGACTACTCAAATGTCTCCTTTTTCTTAAAAGAATCTTGTGCAAAATTATATAAACCCACTGAAATTTCTACAGTCATTTAATTAACTGTTACGGTAATTTTATAGCTTCAATAGAGGTATACAGAATGAACTAGCTTGTGAACCCTCTAAAAAGCCACAGAAAATTTTTCTATAGTTCTTTTCAAGTAGTCAAGATGACTCAAACCCCCACCAGCAAATATTTTCCATTTGCACAGGATAAGCTGTGAACATTACTTTAGTAATCAAGCAAACTCTCACTAATGTTTTCTAAAAACAAGAAGAGCAGTAGCGTGACTTTGATATCACTCAACTGAAAGTGTCAGTATTCAACTAGGAAGTGTAATGGATGTTTCTGGATGTTTGGTGGAGCCACTGCCACAGATATTCTAACCCATCACTCCTTGAAAGCAGCAAATACAAGTTTCAATCAATCCAAAAATAAACTCTGGCCTGCAGTGGTTCTATAATGAACRAATGGCATGTAAAGTTACATTTAAATATTCTGGTTCATAGGATTTTGCTCAAAAAAATAAAATACTACAAAATTCACTTAAAAGACTCAACCAGCTTTTAACTCAAGGCTTTTGTAGCATTGCATATTCAAGATGCTGTATATTCCACAAACCTTGGGGCTGTTCTATCACATGCAATATAGTTGTCATCTCAGACTAAGAGAAAAAAAGCTTAAGAAATTATGTTTTCTTGTTACCTAGAAATACATTATAAATACTAACAAGGATAAAGCCTTAATTACATATTAGCCAGATCTAAAACTCACATTACATTTAAATAAAATGAACAAGCTATCATTTATTTACACCTGAAATTATCATATCATCATGACAATATTTTCATACTAACTTAAATTTGCTACTCACAGGTTAATCACTAAATTAATCACCAAACTTGGCAGATTTATCATCATTATTTATAATATAAAAAGCACATAAGCACTGAAATTGAAGCTTCATGCGGTAAAAACATGTTATCCCCTGAGTTCCTTCCTCCCAATTTCTCCCAAGAAGTTTGAAAATCTAGAATAAAAATAAAACCCACAGGYTTATCAAACTACAGGAAACACCGAAACACTTCATCACTGCTCTAGGAAGCATCAGATTTCAGGAGGGAACAGAGAAGTACATCTGGTCTGAGTGATTACAGTTGAACTTGGAATGCGAATGGTCTATCAGTGCCAAAATACAGCTTCTCTTGGAACTAAACCTTCCACTACCACTGGCAAAAGCCAAGGAAACAAGGGGAAAGTCCTAATGCTGACAGGATCTTCCCTAGGCTTATGCAGAGGATAAAAATCTCTGTGTGTATCAGACAGGAACAAAATGATGTTTTTCTCAGTGAAAGAAAAGAGCAGGTCCATGACATGCTTGTCACTCCTCTTAGACTTTACCTCAAGTATTTTTCAGTGTAAGAAACACTAGCACAGGACTGCTATGGAACAAGTCTGTCCTTGGAGTCCAAGTTTAGAACTCAAGAAAACACTGTCTACTTCTGCTGTTATTCCCTGATTTCTTGGATGATGTGAAAAACCTGCTTCGATTTTATTTATAAAATCGAAAGTCCCATAAAAGTTACACCAGAWAAATAGTGGAGAGATGACAATCTCAAAATATCCAGAGAGCAAGCATCCTGAAATCGCTAATAAGGTGTACTAAGCTGAACTTCAGTTTCCCTTCAAATATTTTCTTTGAAAGTTCTTGTGACTAGGCTAGCTGCAGACTCAATCATATGATTGAGACCTAATCATATCCAAAGAGCTTGGGCAGAAGCCAAAAACTTGAGGGACAAAAAAGCTGGAAGAGACCAGTGAAACACTGTAAAATTAAACAAAAACAAAACTCCCTCCAAACAAGAAAAAAAAAAAGCTACAAATCATTAAGTTAAAATGCTAATGATACAAAAAGTAGTCTAACAGATCTAACAGATTCTTCCCTGCGATTTAAAACAGAATCTGGCATACCATACTGTGCTCATGCTTACACATGCAGAGCGGATTTATACTCAACAAACACAAATGATCATCTGTACTTGCAGGCTTAAATACTTTTAAGGGTAAAAAAGAAAAGAAAGAGAGAAAAAGCTTATTTCAGCCATTTCTTACAGCAATAATTCAGTATCAAAGATCAGGACAAAAACAGTAAATGCCTCCTCTCCACGACTGTGAGATAGGACCTAGGCTTTTATGATTTTCATGTAGTTTAGCTTAACTTTTTTCATCCTCTCTCAGAGAGAAAAACAGACAGGGAATTATCAAGGAGCAACCTGGCATGGAGGCCACACTGAGCACTTCAGACAGAAGAATTTAGTTCAACATACTGAAATATTTTTATGGAACAGACTACTCTCTTCAAAAATGAAAGTGTTTAATACATTAAGTATTCCTGAAACTCAAAGTAAGATAATATTTATTCCGTGAGCTTTGTTTTCTGAATTTCACCACAGATGAAAGTGAAGTACCAGGATAAAGTCTTAGTGGGTCATTGTTTTTAGACTTCCACTTTTTTATTTTTATTTGTGATTGCCACCAAAAGAGTATTAAAAACCAACCAAACATAATACAGCCCTATGAATTCAGAAGAAAACACTAATATATTAAAAGCAGTGGGTATTTAATGTTGTGAATTTGAGTATCTTGCATAATTTGACTCTACCATTGAAAAACTAATTCTTATATTTCACTACACTATTACATATTATTTTAAATTACCTAACTTAAAAGGTATTTGTATTGTTCCAGCTCAGATATAAACTATGACTGTGGAAGAGGTAAAAAGATAAGCTAGATATCTAAGTACATTACAGTGCAATATAATTATAAACATTTTGATTATCAAGGGTTGTAAAAGGGGTAAAAAGATTGCTCTTTCTGTTGCAAAAAAGTTTGTTACATACTTACTGTCATCAAACACCCCAGCGTTAGCAAGCAGCAAAGTGATGATTTTAGGGTCCTTTTCAAGCTGCATGACATGCTTGCTTTCATTTGAAAGAAGAGTACATACATTAATTGCAAAGTCCACTTCATTTGGGAGTCCAGATAACAGTGAAAGCACCAATTTATTATAGTCATTTGGTGAGTTAAAGTCCATAGACAGCCCATAGCTTTGACGAAGGTAATCTAAATAAGAAAAAAATAAATTAAAACAATGTTTCCAAGGCTAAACTAAGAAATTAATATTCAGATGATACACTAGCAATGCTATTATGAATTATAAATATAAAAAATAGCTTATTAATAAGGTGTTGTGGGTTTTAACATGCTTTTACAGTATTTCTTTTTTTTCCTTCCATCTGTCTTTGGCCAGAATGCTGAGTACATTCTATGTAGTTGTGTATSCTTCTAGCTAGTTATTAATTCCTTCATCATCTCCCAACTGCAATATTGCAGTATGTTCTCCAAGAGAAAAGCTTCAAAAATACAAACTTAATTAAAGCAGAATTGAGTTGTAACATTATTTTTAGTTATTTTCTACACAACTAATTACAATTCCATTCCACAAAGCCCACTGGCTTCAAATTTGTTTATTGCTTCTTTTCAAGAGTCACATCTTCATTTGTAAATTACAATGGTGTTGACTCTGACTGCCATATGCATGAGCTTGATTCCTCAGGTTTTAAAGTTTAATTAATCATTTCTGTGCAGAGCCAAATATATGCATTCAGTATCTGATTAATCTGACAAACAAAATTTGTGAATTTTCAGGATATGTTGTTTCAAGACAAGTAAGTATTTAGCCCTTCTAATTAAAAGGAGAAACTTTTGGAAAGAAGTGAAACAGCTGATAAGATTTTTATATTTATTTTATTTTGGTTCACAGTGAAAAGGTTTTTGAGTATTAAATTAATAATCTGAATGACCTATAGATTTGATATATTTATTAATATTGTAAATTAATCTCTATATTACTTACTGTAACCTGTTCCAACATATTTATATAAATTCATATAAAAGGAAAAAATAGCTTTTTTTTCCCCCACTCAAAAATTTACCTGACACACTGTGTTGCTGGTAGTTATAGGAAGTTGGAATTGCACCAATAGGAAGTTGTGGCTTTGGATTGCCTGGTTGTACCTCATCATCCTCTTCCCCAAAATGATGGACTTTCTCATACTTTTCTAGATAACTGGAATAAAGAAAGCAAAGATTTTGAATATATATAGAACGATTAAATCCTTCATCCTCCAAGAGATGAACTGCCAAAGGAAACAAACTGTAAAACTGTGCAAACACGGAGTTTACTAGAAGCAATAATCAAACTGATAGAAAACATAAACCACGAATCAGACTAACAGCTGATAGAGAAAATCCAGGTATGTGGAATTATGGATTTATATATGAAGTTTCTTTATATTTAGGAATAATAATCCCTAGCTAAATTACAACCCATTGAGCCCTCTTGYCACTAAGCATTTTTTTCCAAATCAAATTTGTCTTTTGTTACCCAAGACAAATCTGCAAGAGGAAGCATCATAAGAAAGTATTCTGCACAATTTACCAATAGATATATTGGGTTCAAGTCCAGGAAAACACTTGCTTCTTCTAACCTGACCTACAGAGAAACAATATACCAAATCCAAGCTATTACACAAAAGTAAGAAATTAGATATACTGAAGGCAACAATTCAGGGTCAGGAGTTCTGCAACTAATGACTATTGGAAATCCCACAGAAAAAAAATGCTGACTACATTGTATGCTATCTCAGAATAGATAGCAAGAACAAAAGCAGTACATACCAAATGTACATAGTTAATCACCTTGGTAAATAAATCTTTATTAACTTTGTGAATTTAGCATCAAAAAGTATCCCTTTCAGAACCTACTACACTCCAACTTAAGAAATAAACACAAAAGGCCCACCACAGCCTTAACTTTACACTGATACATGATGTCAATATTTTTCATTCAAAAATCATAAAGCTGCCTACATTTACAAACATTCATGGTATTGAAGACTGACAATATCAAGTCAATTAAATCATACTTAAAATATTACATAATCAGGAAATGAGGAATTCATTTAAAACGTTTATCTTCCTACTTGTATATTCTAAAACTATTTACTATCTTAAGAAAAAGAACGAATTTCTAGCATCATTTTTGTCAAAAGGCACTAAAGCTAGTAACTCTTGATGAATCAGACAGATTTCAAGTAAATGTTTAACTGTAAGAAAACAATATTCAGTTACTTCTGAGAATTTCACAAGCATTACATGATTAATTACTTCATTAAGTGATGCCTCAGTGACATAAGCACACTCTTAAAATATTAGTAAATATATTCTTTGGTAAGAAAAGGTACATTACAGAATTTAATTAGCCTAAATGAAGAAGAAAACTGAAGGGTCAATAGGAGCATATGATGATGCTCTGCACCTATGTTTTGTGTCTGATTGGCACTTAGGATACTCAAAGTAACATTAAAATTGTATTAATGTTATGTGACCAACTGCTAAAGCATCCTCTTTATTACCTACACTTTTTGAGTGAGCTAATGAGTCAGCAGAAATCCTCACTGCAATATCATTTTGTTTTTAGAGATTCAAACTGATTTAAAACTGTATTTAAATACTTCTCCTTTTTAAGCTAAAAATCCTCATTTATATTGAGATCCCAATTTAAAAATCCATTAAAAAATTGCAGAAAAGTAGTTCATAACTTTCTTAAACTTACAACACTTCCCTACCTAGTTTTCTAAATCTCAGTGCTAATGTTTTCTCTTCATCCTGCTTCCCCTCTACTTCCCATTCTTTCTCTTTCCTTGAGTTTTAAAACCAAAGTTTAAAGCCAGATACAATTCATATGGCAAATGACTCCTAGCATGTGTATCAGTGATACTACTCTAAACTGAAAAAAAAAAAAAATAGTTCCTGATCCCTTGAATCATTTGACTCTTTGTTGCATTAATACGATTATATTTAGAGAGTCTAAGACCTAAGTACTTGCATAACTATTTATTTCCTTGTTATTTTACCAGAAAATTAATACCATAATTTTATACTTTATCTGCTACTATTCAAACCTTATTCAGAAAACAAAACAAAAACACCCTTCCTTCTGCCTTCTCATAGCATTAAGCATCTTATAAATGAATGCTGTAACACCGAATATGACAATCACAAAACTCAAAATGATTAGATGTGACAGTTTTCATTTTCCATAGTATCATTTACTTAATATCTTTTTAAAATGTTTTATAACAAAAAAGAAAGTTAATACAACTAGTATGTGATTAAACAGTTTAAAAGTAGTGGAGAGATGCAGTACACACACTGTGGAATATATAAATGATACAAAAAAANAAAAAAAAAAAAAAAAAAAAAAAAAAAAAAAAAAAAAAAAAAAAAAAAAAACCCACACACAAACCAAAAAGCAAAAAGCTGTAGTAGCACAGGCAAATATTCAAGGGAACTGTCAGAAATGGAAAGCCTGGTGAATAACGCAATAGGCAATCTTATTTGTCCCATGACTCTATGCATTCCAAAGCGTATCTGTACTGGTTTCTCAGAATAACTGTGCAGATACCCCTAACATAGCTACAAAACAAGGTTTGCTGGGATAAAGCATTCATCTCCATTTCTTAAAGCTAGGAACCTATGCTTTTAAATTATCTGAAGAGTATCTTATTCTTCCTGTGACAGCTCTCTTTTTCCCATTCCCATTATCATCTCTTCCCTATTCTGACCAACTATTCTACCAACTGAAAAAAATACCCATGGCTTATTTATTCCGAAAGGCTGAAATCCCAGTTAGCAATTGGTGATTTTAAGATAAACTTACTAGTGGCTTCTGAACTCACGAGACAGAACAGAGCTGTGCAGTACCCTGAAATATGCACAAATCTAACAGCTCTTAGGACCACCATGTTTCCAGTTTTCCCCAGTCTGTAGGAACCTGGGAATAAACGCCAACACTTTTCACTTAAAACACTGGTCACTCACAAGGCAATAAAGAAAATACAACTTCCTGGAAAATATCATCACCACCTTAGCACTGCAGAATTCGATCCATCTGTCTGTTACCAGCATTTATTTGCTGTTTGCTTTTAAACTGTTCAGCTATCTTCATCACTGTCATTAGGGTTTGACTAAATGATTTTGTATTGTAACTGAGGTGATTAATGTTGAAAAGATGACTTCAAAAACTAGTCTTACTTCTGACAGTAAGTCAAAAGAAAACCTAAAGATCTAGAACTGATTTCTCTAACACACAAAAATACATGCTTTGATTTATACTCTTATGAGATCACCAAAAGCCACTGAAATCAAGCAAAAGATACTCTGAGGAAAAGATACCAACTTCACTAACTCCTGAATCAGATTAATCAAATCTGTGAATGAATAAGTCTCATCAATTTAAACAGTGTCCACACAAAAACAAGACTTCGAGGAGTAGTTCAATGACTAGCCAAGGCAATCTTGACCTTCCCTCTCCTTCTAACCATCCAGTCTCTCACACTCACTCCAGTGTGCTGGACTCTCTAGTGAGCTCATTTAGCAAATAAGGAGGATTCTGGATTTGTTTTCTGCTGATTTATCAAACCAAACAGGCATCAGAAGAATACTAAAGCTGGTGCAGGGAAGCAGCAGGCACTATAGCTAAGGATGCTAAGGAGGAGCTATGCATGGGCCATTTCAGTAATGCAGAAGCTAGGCTGGCCTAGCCTCTCTAACACAACTTCACCAAGAGAGCTGAGGCTAGACTTAATTTCCTCCCATTTGTTGGTCTGAGTCAAAGCTTAAGCTCGGCATAAGATACTTTCATCAGTGAATACATTACATCATTTCATAAAAATATTAAAAGAAGACAAATCTGTTTACAGAAACGCATATGGTACTCAAATACAGTTTCTAAGTCTACTCCCATCTTTTTCTGGACTTGTCAATTCTACCAAGAATGAATAGCTATTTACRCATTTAAAAAGAATATGCCTTATATATTCCAAAATAAACCATTGCATTCTGTATTTTAAAATACACTTTTAAATACTGAATTTTTATTAAACCCATGTCCCAGAAGAGCTGAAAAATATGAATATCATAGACATTCTCCTCTGATAAAACCTGCTTTATTAAAATGTGTTGAAACAGTTCTGTCCAACACAGCACTCCGAAATCTAGAAAAAAATATATTCCCCTTCTTCCCTCTCTGAAAGTAAGCAATTACATTGTTTCCTACTTTGTTTGACTAAGCAGTTTGGGGGTTTAAGAAGAAAATTCTCCTGTATGTGTATAAAAATAAAAGACCTTTGCAAAATCAAGCAATCTTAATTTTTTTCAGTATTGACAACTCTCACAAAGTCATCATGTCATATTCAATATTACATAGAAAAACAGGACTAGAATAAAGAATCACCTTAAGTGATTACCTATTTTTTTTGCTTATGCAAGTAATAACTACACCCTCTTAAGTTCTCAGCTCCTTTGAAAAAGTGGTACTACTGAATGACAGCTAAAGAACACTCCCTCTCTTTCTTGTTTCCATCCTGCTTCAAACTAATCTTAAAGTTTGCTGAGAATAATAGAAAAAAAGAGTTGAAAGAATCTTTCACGAAAAAAAAAAGAAAAAGAAAAAAAGAAAAACAAACAAACCATGACAAAGACCTTTCCTGCTTCTAGCACATAAACTTACTCCTTTACTCCTTTTAAGATACTCCAAACCACCAGTTTGGAGGGCAGATGTCTCATTTCTGAATGCATAGAATTTAACAATACTTGCAATTGCAATAACCATACCATAATAGACTGACTTAGAATGATTTCTTAATGCTGCATAATTATTGACTGCTTACAGACAACTGCACAGACCTCAGTCTTCCACATTCTCTTTTTATTTACTGTAGGGAGAGAATGAATCACCTGGAATTTTAGTATAGAGAGGGAGCTTAGTAAATTAGCTTGTAAATGAGCTTTACTAGTCTTAAATTATAATCTTGCCAGTCTGGCATATAGCTACTATGCAAACAGTAGAATAATTTAAATACAATAAATGGAGCTTTTCTATTACTGAGAAACAGTTGTGCAAAAGCTTCTAAATGATCTGATTATGATCAGATACTTATAGAAGAGTAGCCTCGTGTATGCAAGCTTCAGAGCAACTTAGATCTGTAGCTATAGACTATCACAGAAAGTGATTTCAGACATTTAGAATGCTTCTTGAATTCAGCACAGTCATGGGCTGCTTACAGGTAACAGCAGAGATCTCAGTCTGCCTATCTTTTATTCTCAATTTCAACGCCAACTGAATGACTAGGCCCTAAAAGAATGACGTGGCTGGTATGTATGCAAAAGAACTAATACATTAATTTAATGAAAGATCAGAATTAAACTATGAAATAAGCAATATATATGGTATATAAAAGTTTCAAATGGCTTCAGAAGAAAAAAAGTACATGTTATATTGATGCCTTGGTAAGGATGGAATAGTGAGGAAAACTATCTTCTATACATAAACTGGAAGGCACTGTGCCAAACACCATTAGCATGGCATCTTAAATCAGTGTTAGCCAAGTGCACACATGATCCAAAATATTCAAGAAACTGAAGGGTGCACTGACAACCTACAGCCACTTCTTCCTTTCAATTTGGATCACACCTCTATTCTGAGAGGCTTAACATTTTTTAACATCTTGTGAATAGCTAGATCGACTAGGCAAGTAAAGTACTAAAATATAAGAGAACAACAATGACAACCAGAGACATGTGAAGGCTGGCCAATTTTTGAAGGGCAAGTAGTTTTTGTACTTTCTGAAGACTTGGTTTCTTGAAGGATGTTTTGAATTGGAAATCAAAAATAAAGAACTTTTTGAAATTCAAATTTACACATTATACATTTTGTTCCTGTGACAGAACTTCAATATGTTCTTTTGTTTCATTCAGGCCCATAAGAAAAGTTTTGTGAAGATGGCAAATACTTTTGTCCATTAAAAATATTTATTTCAATAATATCATACCTTTTTATTCAGTCAAAGTTTCAGGCTTGTTTTCAGACATTTGGAAAAAGTACTAATAAAAGGAAGTCTAGACAATGTAAAGCTTAGTGCCATGCAGAATTTACTACTGAATTATTCAGGACTATGAATTCAGGACTATAGTGCTGAATAGGCTTATAGTATACAATGAACTCTCAAACTATGATTTGTGGAACACTTACAGGGCTTATTGAATCTCCTCTGAAAAATACAAAATTTTTATCAAAACAGATTTAGACTTCTAGAGTACTATGGCTTTTAAGTAAGAATTTTGAGTAAGTAAATAGAAAGTATGTAGCAGACTTACTATTTGTCAACCTCTTTTATAGATCATTGTTAAGCATCTGCCTTATTCAGGTATTTTGGCTTGCTACATCAAGACACAGTAAATTCACCAGACTCTTAGTCAGCCAGTGTCTGACAGGAGAGAGAAGACAGCATCACTCCTTACAKTCCGACAATTTAATCCTCCTTACCTGTGCATTTGGCTAAATGAAAAGCTGCTACCATTCCTATCAGATCTCCAGCAGATCCTTCTTGAACCTTTTCAGCAGCATTATTAACAGGGGACTACCAACATTAACTTACACCAATTGTTCGCTTGAACACTTCCCACTATTAAGGAAAACAGACATACACTTCCTGCTCATTCTTTCATCCCCTCTCTCTACTTATTATCCTAGCAGCAGTAACATCCTTCCAGATAATCATGATATAAAGTCCTTAACATAATAAGGATTTCACACTACTCTATCTTCTGGTTTCTGCCACTCTAAGCGAAAATCGTGACATATTGTCTCCCTCTGCCCCTATTTGACATTAATCTTGCCTTGAAGAGACTCAGTAACGTCATGGTGGGCTACGCCAACTAGAAAATTTTCAGAGCAGGGGTCCATACTTGAGTAAAACAAAAACTGTGACAAAAATATTGGAGGCAAAAGCAAAAAAATTGAAGTTGTTAATGGAGATTCAAATAATGGCATACTGTTGTCCAATTTGGAACTTTAAGAACTTACTGCCCGAGTTTCCAATTACATTCCTCCCTGATATATGCAGAATATTGGTTTTTGCACTCACATGTGATTTGCTCCGTTCCACATGTGAATTCTTCGTAAGGAAGAACATATTAACTTGTGGTGCCAAAAAAAGGCCATAACCTTTTTAAAAAGTAACATCTTTACTAGACAGTAAATAATTGCCCTTTACCATGAATCATGCTTCCTACAGTTATTTGAACATCTGATACATTTATAAAATTTAATATTAGCAGACACTATTTTAATCACAGAGACGGCTGCCTCTCAGCAGGGCCAGAGCACTTAACGTTCAATGCTGCTGCTGCCAGTACACGCAGCACAGCCTGGTGCCACGCGCTGGAACGCCCTTGCTTACTACACGGCAGAACTCCAGCAACCTGCTGCTACTGCTACCTCGAGCAACATCCAGCTGGCTTACTCACCTCATGGAAGTCGCTTTGTGAAACCTCTCTCAGAGGGTTTTCATAACCCCTTAGCATAACTGGTTCCTGGAAATACCTAACTCAGCAGCACACTTCAAGCTTCTGCTCACATTTTTAATCTAAATGGACCAAATTCCTGAAACTTGACCCCATGTGAGTGTTTCACCAGTGTCATCAGCAGTCTCTTCAGGGCTTTCTTCCTTGACCCCAAGGATACTGTGAATTTGCTTGAGCAGTTACATCCAACTACTGTAATAATGGGTGCCCACACCTGAATGCTTCGAAATATGTGTGTGGTTCCCACCTTCAYGTTGTTGCCCTGTTTCAGAAACCAAACACTTGCAGGTAAAGCACCCAGGGRAGCACTCCACGTGTGCTTCTGTCCCAGCAGTACGTTGATTTCTGGCATACTGTGACCAACTAGTAAGACTGGCTGACAAATCAAATATCCTAACACTGCCCTTGGCCAGCTTGCTGATCAGTGGGAAAGTCCAGCAGTTGTGCTTTTCAAACACCTGGCCTTCTGCTCTCTACTACTTGGCAGCAGCATACTGTCCCSTCCAGGCCAGGCAGGCCTGTTCACAGGACAGTTCACAGGCAACCCCATTTAACCATAACTAGGGAACTCACCAATTCCAGCCTCTACCCCGACAGCCAACGCAACTCCTTCACATATTAGGCAAATTGTGCGCAAACTCGGAAGACCCTGTCCAGATTAAAATTAGTTTAATAAACTTTCTAATAGACTCACCTATAAACAAAGATTACATATATTGGAACATAAATATGCTAACGCAATTTATCTGTAGCCTGTATTACACAAAATGTTACGACATACTCTTGTTTTACTCATAATTTGGCTAAAACCTTTTATCTAGCCAAAAGCTTTTGCAAGAAAAAAGAGAAAAACAAATACAATCCTTAATGAACTTCTGAATCCCTGTTACRGAAAAGTGTTTTCTACGTTGTTAGTAAAGGAGGGGTAGAGTTTATGAGCATCAGCAATCTCAGAAATTTCACTTTGTTAGACATTACAATGACAAAATAGAAGAGTCAAAGCCCTTTAAGCTAAAAAAAAAAAAAAAAATCACATAATTGACAATTAAGCAACCAAATTCTGRTCTACTGTACTGTAAATAACACCAAAATGTATTAATGCCTGCTCTTTCAAAATTAAGATCCTTCATTTACAGGCTTTCTTTTTTCAATCTATGTTTTAATTTAATTTAAACTGTATCCACTTGTGATCCATGGCTGGGGTCTGCAGCTACTTTCCCTAACTCTTCTACTGCATTCTTACTGTTTGCAAAAAACAGTTCTAAAACAGCATCACCTCTTACTGCTTCAGCAGCTGTTTCACTAAATCTGATAGGCTTCACATCCAGGAATAACTGAGCTGTACCATTATTAATAGTATTTGTCCTCTAGTCTATATCTGAGAAATTAACGTTTCCACAAAGATGAGTCCCAGAAGTACTCATCTTACTAAGATTATGCTCATTCTGTTGCCAGTGAGGATGACGGCTCATCAAGCCTGTCAGTATCACAACCGTCTGGATTTAGTTCTTCAAACAAGGCATCAGAATCCCCTGGATCTTTTTTGCTATCTGCATAACATGCGCACAAATTTGGGACACCTCCAAAATGCTCTCTATTTTGAAAAGCAACCTAGAGTACTCCACCTGGATTTTCACCCAGTACCTGAATACAAGAATATCTGTACAGCGAAGATGCACTAATAYAAATGGTAACACGTCAGGAATCACTGTATGCAAGTTCGGGAAATTATAGCTAAGAGTAGTGCCACTAGCCTAAAGCAAGTCACGATAATGTAATGTCACCCACACCAGTCATCTAGTTTCAGGCAACTGCTGACTGGCAGCTGCACGCAGCGCTGCCTGTAATCCTGAACGYGACTGTATTATCAACAGTTTTCAGCACTCCTGAATCCAACACAAAGCTGGTAGCAATACAGTGAATGTCTCTACACTGTAACAGGTGTTATGATACAATAATAATACATTCACCTAAATGCAATTTGCCATATAGCCTTAGTTATACACAGCATGGCTTGTAATACAGAAGCTGCATGGAATTTAAAAACCTGTGTTCAGTGAGTACTATTTAGGTCATAAAGTCTAGTGTTAAATTCTAAAATTAAAATTGCATACACACATTCATTCTTTCACAACCATACCCTGTGAGGGGACAGTGTTTTGATTACAATAGAAATATTTATCTGTTAAACTAGTGTATTTTAAAGAATATTCTTTAGAAAAAAATTGTACAAATATATAAAGTAATACACTTTATTTTTAAATCAGAATACAAATGTTCTTTCCTACAGAGCAGTAACTTCCAGCAAGTTTTAAAGCAGGGAATTTACTTCCATTAAAAACTGTGACTTGTATTTTCCCAAACAGTAATAATCTGAAAGAAATTGGTCATTTTAATAATGAAGCTAAAAATCAAATCCATAGTTTGACTCACAAGATTTAAAGTAAGTAGAAGTATACTAAGAAATATTAAGCATTTTGACCACCTCCAATATAACAACGAAATGATGCAGAAGTATTTTTGCAGACAAGTAACTTTGTCCATAAAAAATTGCAATGCAAAACCACACTTGCAGATTTAATGCAAGTACAAATCTGTGCAACTTTGAAAATCGGTAACAAAGAACTGCAAAATTGACTGGAAAACCACCATCTGTGTAAAGTTCCATAATCAACATATAAATATTAAAATAACTCTATGAATAAAATTATATACATTATAAACATTTTTTAAACATTAGGTGTTAATTCTTCTAGGGTTTTTTTTTGCCCTATCTAGCAAAATATCGCACAAAATATTTGAATATTCTCACTGAAGTCACACATTTAAAATTACACACTTAGAACAGCAAATTAATTGCTAAAAAATTGCTAAACTGCAGTCTGCCTCATCTGCAAAGCCTTCCTTCCTTCCTTTCAGCTACAAATACTTATCTTATGTATGTTTCTAAAATTTAGGAAAATTACACTTTTCAGACTGCAGTGAAAAGACAAAAACAAAAACTTAGTCTCATGACTTAAAGCTCTTAAAAAAACCTCACATTTGCATATTTAATGCCAATAAATACATATGTTGCTTATGCAACACTCAAGCACTCTTAATGCAAAATACACAGGCACTTTTTAACATGAGGCTTCAAAGTCCAGACTCCATATGTCCCGAGGAGTATCTTCATTAGTGGAAATGGGTCAGACTTCTTTTTTATCTCCTTTCTCTCCTGCCTGTTAATCTACACTCTGTTCCTTTGACAAGAAGGGCAAACAGGATTCCTGTAAGAAGACTGGTAAGGGAAGAAGGGAACTATTCTAGAGAACAGTAATTGGAGAACTGAATCTCCTCATAAAAACAGCAGCCTAGAAATAATCTTTCTAGATTCCCGGTAATTTTTCCAGCCACCAGAGTGAACATCACTGCAATACTTCTTCCAACCTTGTTCAGCACAGTTACTAAATAACAGCATATGAGGAAGAAGGGAAAAAAAAGATTTCTAATGGCTTGTAGGCTATTTCTTAAATTTACTGAATCTAAAGATCTGTATGAAATACATTGCTACATCATGTTTTCACCTCACAGAACTRTCTGTAATTTCATTGATAGATTCTGCACAGACTCAGCAATTGCAATAGCTGTGTTTTTCTGCTTTCATGTTATGAAATAGTCTTCTCCTCCAATTAAAATACATTTACTATTTCTCTGCTAATCTGCATTCCACACTTTTGACCACATAACCAAAGTAAACGTGCTAGTTTACATATTCCTATGTATRTCGTAAATCAAACAAAAATATGAAAATAAATTAATTCTTTAATACTTTACCAGATGGATCAAATATTCATTAAAAAGGGGAGAACAGAAATAAGTGTCTGATTAAGGAGACCCTCCCGGGATTCTGCACAATAGCAACATAAATTCTTGAAGTTCTACAGGGAAAGACAAAAGCTGTCTTGGGAAGGAGTCCTTTTGCTACCTCGGTATCTCACCAGATGCCAGCTTGTAAGAAGAAATGCAATCTACTTAAAAATAGCTGTATGTCTTAAACACACGCTCAGAGAGAAACTAAAACAGTAATGACTAATTGCACATCCTTCAATCAAGAAGTTAACATTATGTTGTTCAGGGTTTGTTAAGGATCCCAAAGCATTCTGAAAATATAGCTAAGTAGAAATTTAGAGATGATGATAAAGAGGTTACATATCGATTTAGCTGTCTAAAGATGTAAAGGCTACTTATCTATACTAGCAGAACAGTGCTGTGAGCATTCCCATGCCTGGAAACAAACAGTTTATGTTATTAAATTGTTAGAACGGAGCCTGAAACAGCCTGGAACTCAACCCAGGCCACCAACCACTCTTTCAAACAATTCATCGGCACAGTTCAGGAGCTACCTTTGGTCAGGGAATATTCCCCAATAGTAAATGTGGGTATAGCCATCCTGTTTCGGGGCTAAGATTATGGATTTGAGCCATTTTGTGTCAATTAGCCTCAGGCACACTYAATTTACTATTACAGATACATCCAGAGAAATGCTACACAGATAGTCTCTGACTTAACACAAATTTTGATACAGAATGGGGAAAGCTGACAGATGTATGAAGTATTGCTCCTTAATAGAGGATTTTAAAATTACCAATGACATAATAATCATGAAAAATTTAAAAGCATTTTTGCTTTGGCTTGTATAACTGTAATGCAAAGACATTAGAACACGTACAAAGATGAAAGAAAGAACAAAAGGGCATGGGGAATACAGATAAAGYCTAAAGATCAGATTTCCTGTTGGGAAGTATCCATCTCTGGCATCAAAGATAACCACCGCAAATTGCTTTAAAGGGAAAAGGAGGAGAAAATTTTAAATCTTAAAAAAAAAAGAGAGAGAGAGAGGAAAGAAAAAAGAAAGAAATATATATATTTTTGTCTAATAAACTGCTAAATGAGAATGCTGTTGACAAATATCTGGTAAAAATACTTGTACTATAAGCTTATTGAAAAGCTGAATAGATGGATACTATGAGGATGCTGACTACATTGAAAGAGGAATTGTGTTCTTTTATAGGAAAGTAAAAAAAAAAAAATCCAAAATTGTATTAACAATATGCAGGCATTAAGTATTASAAATGGCTTGGAGGCTATCAAGTCTCTAGTGGTGGTCTGGGGTTTAGCAGAGACAGAAATCTGATCCTTCACTGTGGATTGACCAGACTTTTCAAAGCCTCAGTAAAGCCCAGTAGAGCTTACTGTTCTGAATAGAAATAATTTGTGGGAAGAGAAGTGTTCTACAATTAATATATTATATGCCTTTTTTAGGGGCAGAAAGTACTTAGCAAGAAAGAAAATGTAAATTCATTGTACAAAGCATCAAATTCACATTATTACATGTGTCTCAAGCATAAAGTAAGAAAAGTACTTCTTTTTGCAGTGAATAATCCAAATGTTATCCTTTCTTTCCCAGAGTCTTCTTTCTAGGCAATACGTACATTATGAATGTCATTAAATGCTACATGTTCTCTAAAAATGAAATCAAGAAAATTTTGCATATGGACTTAGGGCATCAGACTGGTGGAGAGAGCAGACCACTTTCAATGATAAAGTCATTCAAGAAAGCATTTTATTTCAGTATGGTTTAACAAGTTTTGAAGAATCCTCTCTTTCAGTACAGCATACAATAACWGTATAGAATTTACACTTCTCATTTAGTGACAGTGTGCTTAAGCTACTAGAGGAATATTTTTCCCCCCAACTTTTTTCTACTATGGCCGCTTGTAATAAAAATTTTACATCAAATTTAGAATGCTTTTCTTCCCATGGCTAAGAAACTAATAATGAAGATTAAATCCTGCCATTCTGTTCAGCACTGCTCTTATCTCAGTCACAGCGGTATRCAGTCGCAGGCATTGCATGTCCAGAAAAATGCGGACCAAACTGAGAAAGAGTCAGACTAAGGCTACACAAACTGTCTGAGATCTATAAAACTGGAGCAGAGGAGGAAGGCCTGAAAGAACCTAAATTGTTTAGACCACAAGGAAGACAGAGCTGAKGCATGACAGCATATAGGGACAGGGAAGATACAGTAGTAGTCTTCAGGATGGTAAATTTTTATTGCAGCAAGAACTGGACCAACCAGTTTTCTTTGCCAAAGTGAGTAAGAAACATGAAATGACAAACTGTAGCTGGGGAGAGGGAGGAACAGGGACCCA
>NW_028186449.1:387926-484852 GCF_003343005.1 Rhea americana
AAAAAAAAAAAAAAAAAAAAAAAAAAAAAAAAAAAAAAAAAAAAAAGCTGAAACAGATTTCCAGGGAAGACCTGAAATCTCCAGCACTCAATGTCCTTTAAATAAACATTGAAGAAAAATAAAATGTAAGTAGCAACTATGCACACATGCACACTTACATACAGAGCCACATGGCAGACTCTTTTATTCTCACAAAGATGACTTGAGAAATATCAGATGCTCCTCTACCTCAACTCATTTGGAATATACTGAAAATGTAGTCCTTTCCTCTCTTGACACAAAAATCCAATCAGTATTGACAAAAAAACGGCAACATGCAGACAGCATGTCCCTACTTCCTCATCAGCATACATTACTAAATTTTCTTATAAAGACAATGCCAGGAATGATGAGATCAAAGGGTCTAATAGATAATACATACCTTGCTGTACCCGAAGCAAAGACTGAGGGCATGATGGTAGGTAGAGGGAAGCGTTAGAAACAGCTATGTCTTTACTTAGTTATATATGAAGAATTGGACCATGCACTGAGCAGCTCAGGAACACTCTTGCTTTATTGATGATACTAACTTCACGTGCAGCACTATCTCTGAACAATATTGTGCATCATCTCTAATTAGTAAGGAATTCCTCTATGTGATTCGAGCATATAATGACTGAACTTGTTAATTATGTTTTCTTCCCCTTCTACTCAACTATGATAATGCAGAAAATTTGGTCAAGATGTCATCAGTTTTCAGAAAATATGGCTACAGATTAATACAATAGTGTGCTTGCACAGAAAATGGACACTTCACATTAGTTTCCAGCCAAGACAATATTAAAGTGCTGGTCCTCTTCTTTAGCACACAGTATTCTGAAACCAAGCTATCTTAGTATCACCAAAAGCCTTAGATATTTTTGATTATTTTTCTTCAGGCCAGTGAAACTTTCTACCAACAGATAGTGTTCATTTGTACAAAAAAAGTAAACCTCCTTAAAAACTCAAACTGAGAGTTTCCCAAGAAATTAAGAACAAATTTTCAGTATTCTCTACTGCACATGTAACATCTTGCTTTTCAACAGCTGAGGAAAAAGAGCAAATCTTTAAGTAACAAAAACCAAAATGAACACTATGCCCAACACTTTTGAAAGATCATGATAAAAGTAACGAACATATAACAGTGCTTTAAGAACAACCTGAAGGTACTCTGACATTGCCACAATGGTGGCAACACACTAGAAATAAATTTGGGGGTGGGGGGGGAAGCCCTTTGGGACTCCTATCAATGCACTARGGTATCTCTTAACAATTCAGCTTTTTATAGTGGTCGCATACTACATATGAGAAACTTGAAATCTGCCAAGCAGAAAAGAAATTAAAATAGATTAGGAGGAGAAAAATGTTTTTTCTTCTTGCCTCCTTTTTTATCCTTCTAAGAATCTCTCGAGCACTGGGCTCTCTCATGTTCCCTTCTATTAAGTAACAATCAAGTCCGCTTAATCAACGCTAGTTTTCATTTCTTTTTCTGTAAGTGTAACATTGTCACTATTCTTGCCATTTTCACAACAATGGGAACACCTACAGTGAAACCAACTGGGCTCACGCTAATTTTAATCACCTAAAATTCAGAAAAGTTACAAGCTAAAACTTTCTCATGCTGCTTGTTGGCAACTTCAGGAATACAAAATTTGAGTTAAAATACAACTCCTTTAATGAAAGTCAAATTCTGAATAAACTGATTTTCTTTTGTTTCCCTATGTTCCAAGGGTTAATAATAGTGTCCATGAATGCAAAAATAGAATATGTGATACTGCAAATGTACAGCAATTTTGATGAAATTAATATAAATATTTTAGCTTTTAATTTGAACAAAAATTACTTCAAGATGACTGAGATCAGCATTTGACACAATATTTATACTCACAAAACAGGAGCCCATTTTTACAGTGATTTATTATAATAATATAATACTTCACTTTCYTTTCAGAGTGTGTAAAGCAAGAAAACTCCCTCATGTAATTTATATTTTAAATATGTACAATATAAAATATGTGCTGATGTGTGTGTGTGTAAATATATATATATATATAAATATAATATCCTACAAATTAAAAATAGTGTAATATAGGATCTCTAGTGTTTTCAACATATCTTTTGACTACAACATTTTCAGGGGAAATATGAATCAAGCATGTTAATAGCATGGTGAGAATAGGTTTCCTTTTCTTTGCTATCTTCTGTGAATCCCTAAATAAGCCGTAAGTAAAAACCACCATACTAACACTTAGATAACAACAGAGTCTCACCTCTCTCTGTTTATAAAGTTTCACAACAACATAATATCACACTTATTTCAATACACTAGTATTTGGCTGTTTTCAAACACGATCTTATTTCAGAGAAGAGTGGAAGTGGAAAGAAAATTAGCACAATATAAAAATGACTAAATTCTTAAGATGATATATTTCTGAAAGTTAGGTTAGTTACTTGGTAACATACAATATAAACTTGAAACTGAAAAGTGTTCTTCATTAAAGAACACTTATTATTTACTACTAATATTTTTATCAAAAAAAAAGTGGTATTATAAAATAAACAACAGCACTCTTTGGAACTAACATATAATCAAGGACATACGGTCTCCCAAATAAAAACAACTTCATGCAATATGTAAATAGGGTCAATAACAGCCACAATAAAACTCATGCACCACCTCATCATCAAACTCATTTTAGCATATCCCTYTCATTAGAGCTAGGCCAACTAGTATCACGATTTGAGAGCAGGAAAAGTACCCAGAATACAATGTTTAGCCTCCTGTCACAAGGGTCACATTAMAATTTAATTTTTTCATGTTCTATAATGATAGTGTCAAGTATCACTTTTTGATYGGTTCCTCCAGCAGTGACCACACTAATAAGACAAGTTTCCTATTAACARGAAGGAACGGGGGGGGAGAGGGGGAATATTACAAACCATTTTATCCTATGGTATACAAATAAGAGGTCTTGTTTAGGAAATACAATATGGAGAAAACAGTTCACTAGAAAAAGGAAAGGAATTTCTATTTCCTAGTTTTTTACATTAGYCCAAGAAGCAGAATTTCAAATTATTTCTCAGTAATGGACTTTTAAGATTTATCTATACGGTACAGGGACATAGCAACCAGTCATGTAATTTTTCTAAATGCAAGCAGTGATTGTTAACCACAGCCTCAAGTGTGTCTGCAAACATATGGGTCTTCCCCACTTAATGGAACGCCTTCATCCATAAATTCACAACATTTTATGGTATGGGTCTTCAAATGTACGAAATACCCTTTCTAAACTCAGCCTGAAAATTTATACAAACAAAAAAATTATTTGAAGCTCTTGATTTTTGTAACAATAACAGCAAAATCAAAACCCATTTCTCCAACTGTATTTAAATCAGAGTTTTTTTAATTAAAACTTTTTTTCTGAAGGATGAATCAATTTGAAGCTTAGTTACAAATTGTATTTTTCTTCATTAAAGATTAAGTTTACTGTACTTTATTCAACATATACCGATGATATAGTGCATCAATGAGCTGTTTAACTTATTAAGAAATGCTGTTTTATACATTATATTAAGAACTGGAAGGAAACAATTTGAGTTAATTTAAAGTTCGTAAGTCAGAGTATCAACTTTAAGAGCAACGTTATTCACTTTCAATATGACTGGAATGCTTATATTTTACTTTTCTCATGTACATATTTTCAGTTTCTCTCACTGTAAAAATTACTTTTGCCTAAGTAATTTTGGGTTTTACCTTTCCTATCAGTTGGCACGCAGTATTTTCTTTATTCAAAACAGGCATACTGACTAGGAAATGAGAAGACAATGAAAACTTGGTTTCCCTTTTATAATTATGAATTAAAAATGGTGGAAGAATAAAAGATGTATTAGCTCTAAGACATGCAGTCAGATCTTCAAAGGTATTTAAGAGCCCAAAAAATTAAATATGTGCCAAGTAAAATTTTCAAACGTTTAGGCACCTGCCTCCCCTGATTTCAATACAAGTCTATCACCCAACACATCAAATCTGCTTGGGTGCTAGTGGAAGATGTTAMTTACCATTTCTTTGCATCATTAAATGCCTTTGAAATTTGGGCCTCTGAAAATAAAGAACTATTTGCTACTCACTTAACTACAGTTAAAGCCTCCTTTGCTTAACATGTTTCAATAAAACTATTTAATGTATCCACTACACTTAAAGTACTTTTATTTAACTAACAAAAGACCAGAAATTTCAATTTCTATCCAAATGCAGTTTGACTGAAAACATGAACAAAAGTTATCATCTAGTAAATAAGAAATGACTTTCAATATTTCCAAAATAAAATGCTTAAGGCTCTAAAAAAAAAAATATGTTTGCTACACTGTCCTGATACAGAGTATCTTCCTCCCTGAAAAAAATACCACATTTAGGCACACAATCAGTACAGAAACAACTGGAGCAATTGCAAAAGCCACCACCCTCTCTCTACCAGAGGCTGACACACCCCTAAACCTCTGCCAAGTCCAATTCTGCTTCAGATGAAATTAGTCAGGTTAGCTCAACCACTCATTTAAACTATTTAAATGAACTTGGCTGATTTTGCCTGCAGCAGAGTAGGTAATGCTCACAAYGAACTACTCCATCCAACTCTGCTACAGCAATTCTAAGTTCCAGCAGAAGCAGGCAGCAAACAGTTGAGAGCAGTAAAATTTTAAACTGTTACAGCTGTTTTACAAAGCAAGTATCTAACTAGAATGGTTAAAATAAAACTGGCTGACTTTGTACTGTAACCGCTAAGTAGCATTTACAAATGATCCTTCAGGTCAGCAAGTTGTACGGGGAGCAGTAACCTCCAGCTTGAGAGTGGTAATAATCAGCCAGAAGAGATTCAACTCCTGATGTGAGATACAAARTAAGTCTGTTTATGCCCTTAGCGTAAAGGCCATCTTACAATTCCAAACTACCATTGCAAATTACTGTAGTTAAAATTTAAGAGAAAGTTGGTTTAACAGCCATTTTTCTTGACTAGTCTGTCTTATACAAACTGCCTTGGATCAACCTTGCACCATGAGACTGCAGGGCAGAGCCAATAATTCAGTTGCAGAATCATTTGAGCCTTCTCTTCCTTCACTGCCAAAGGGGGGAAAAAAATGCAACTGAGCTTCTTTTTAGTGGACCACAGGCTCTAATCATGCCTCAAATAATTTAAAAGTTTATTCCAGGTAACTTTCTTTGGGAAACAATATGGAAAATGTTATTAAACATTTTAAAAAGCACTAAGCTCAGGGGGAGGGGAACATGTCCGGTGGATTACAAYGAACATATGCAAGATGGACAGTCAACCTCATTTCTACATCGTCAGTTTCTACAACACATGAACTTAAAAGGACATCCTGGGGACATTACACAGAAAAGATTATTTTCAAAAAGAAAATAAAGTGCCTTCTAAAGTGCATGCATTAAGTTATACTTTAATCAAAATAATCTCACACATAAATATTTTGACATGTTACAGGAAGAGGGATATAGACCCAAAAATCTGGAAAAGAATGAAGAGAGGGATTTAAGGCTGTAAAAAAAAGGGGTAATAATGTAGAAGGAGGACACTGATTTAGGTGGTAAGGAAAAGATAGGACAGTCCCACACGCTTTCCCTTAAATACACTATAATCACAGTGAGGCAGAAAGATTATCAAGAAAATAAACCAAAACGTAAACTTCCTGTGGTCAGAAAATAGAGAAGTTACCGTAAGCTATATCCAATACGAGGATAAAAGTGTATGTCAGACAGTAGAGGACAATGAAGACCTAACCAAGAAGGTTGCTGACAGTGTGCACAGTGGCAATGAAGGGAGGCATGAGAGTGTCAAATTCAGTGTATGGCTCACTATAGTGTATGGCTTCCTATAGTGTATATATATGCAGCAGCTGATGCTGTCAGAAAGCATGAAGAAAACTTTTTGCATGCTACTGATTATTAAGGGAAAGTGAAATGAAGTACTTAGATGGAGGATTACGAATTGTAGGGAATAATGGAGAGGAGACTGGAGAAAGAGCCCAATCATCTCTCCCTCAAACACTTAAAGATACTATGATAATAGCATAATAAAATGTCAGGTGGAAGTGAGGATTTCCCCAGGCTTGTTAATGATTACACTCTCCAAACATTAAGAACTCATTTCATTCCACTTTAAAAACAGTGATAAGAGGGAAAAGGAAAAACTAAGAATACAATGGCAGTCAATGAACCAAAGAGCCAATGAAACAATGAACCAACACTCAGGATGCATTATTATTGAGCCTTGCTTTGCCATGGCCCAGCTGATTTTGCATACAGTAAGTCACTTTTAAAGTAACATTTGTAGAAAGGAAGTAATGATATGAAGTACTTTGTGATGCATGCAAGTCCAAAAAAGCTARGTAATGCTCAACTAGAGTAGCATATTGAATATAAATCTGTGCAATACAACATCAGATCCAATGAACTTCCGAATCTTTCCACATTCATGTTTGAACCAGATAACAGAAGAAACATACTGATGACAAAAATTGAAGTTAGTAATGATTCCAAGTGGCTTTTATCATATCTTATGACCTCAATAGGCTGTCAAATTCAATAATATCAAAAGTTTCACAAGTAACTTGTCAGCAACAGTGTCCTCATAAGCAGTTGCTAATCCTTTCCCACATTTCTGCCCAGTCCTGCAATCCACCAGTGCACTCCCCTACCATGTGGTATCCTAAGAATTTGTGGACTATACAGTGAACCTGACCAAGTTAAGAGGTTTGAGGCTTTCGGAATAATTATTAGGGAACAATGACACATCTGTCAAGATAGGATATTCTCTCTGTATTTTATCTTGCCCCAGAGAAGGAAAAAGGGCCAAAGGATCTCTGGAAACTCTTATCCAGCCTACATATCCAGACTTCAAGCTTATATTCAAGCTTATAAAGTGTAAAATATGATGAAAATATATTGCTTAATGTAAGATTTACAACTGGTAACCGAAATTAGGAATTGATTATAGTCAATTTAAATAATTTCACAATGCAACAAAAATCTCCATTATCGTAAGAGTGATTACATCATCACTATAGGAGTGCTGCCTGTGGCATGAAAGCACTAATAGTGTGAAATGATATATAAATATGCTTAAAACATTAGTTGTTTCATTTTCAGCTACACATATATCAAAATGATGCAATACTATGAAATACTGATACTCATTTACAAGAAAATAAGCAACATTACAGGGGCAGGTATCAGGTAGTGTTTAACAAACACCATCAATTCCATAGACTTAACTTTTGTGAGGAAAAAATATTTTAAAATAAAGCACAAAAAATAAGTATTCTTTTCACCAAAAAATGTAAAAAGATATGCAATATCATATGCTACTGTCATATATAAGCTTTTATGTAGAGTTAAATGCAATTATAAGAGAGCTTCCAATTTGTTTGACCTCATAGCAGGCTAGGATCAAAAAAAATCCTATGACTAATAGCCTACGGCTAATCTAGTAACAGGGGACTATGGCTATCTAATTAGTCTTTTGAATTACAAAAAAAAGCATGTCATGACTTACATTTGGTAAAAACTCTTAATTAAAAGCATGCCATAGAATATAGTCCTACTATCAAGATTACATGGTGAGAATTATATTGAACATGTATTTTCATGATCATCCACARTCTTCCAATGTGCCAAATTTATTTTTACTGTCAGATCTGTATCGCTATAAATTAGTGCAAAACCAGGAAAATATATCCACTATTTCTTGTTTTAGAAATCTGATACTTTAAGACCCATCTATACTACAACTAAATTGGTCCTTTCCTAAGTAGGATTTTAAATCATGATGTTGGCAGGCATCAGATTGCACTAGTTAAGACTAGGTACATTGTACTTTAACATGCACACTTACAATATCGAGCCAAGCTTTAGCATTAGATTGAGCAAAGTAGCATAAGGTTCTGACAGACACACACCAGCAGATAAAAATCAGACGACTGAGGCTGTCACTGTGCAGCTGCCTGCCCCTCCTCTCTGATAAATGTGGCTGTTCCCAAGTGAAGACATCCGATCCACTCCTAAACCTGCTCATGAATCACTGTTGTTCTCAGTCCACTGTGTTCAAGGTAAACTGAACTCAGAGACAATTTTACCTGAAAGTAGTTAGGTGGCTCAGCAGCTGATTCATGAGCAGATCTGACATCATCAGCTGGAAAGTGGGACAAACATAAGAGCTGCCGAACAGTAACAGCTTCGGCCAGCCGATTTCACCTATTACCACATGCCTGTCAGAACGAATAGCCTCCCAATTCTGCTCAGGAAAGATCCTGAGCACTCATTTAAACTGGATGAGAACAATACAGATTGGGTTTTATGTAGATTACAGCTATTATGCCACACATCTGTTATGTGACCCTGCAGTCTACTTATTAATTAGCACAGCTTTTAGAATGATTCAAATAAGCATAACATCAGTCAAGAAACATCAACTGCAGACTGTAGCCAGCTCACATCCTCAGACTCTTCTTTGACCTACGATTTCTACTATAATTTCACCCTATCTAGTCAGGAAATAGTATCTACTGCTGTAGTTTCTCGCAAAGTTACTTTTAGAGAGTCAAGTAGGAGGAACCACAGCCCAGGAGGGACGTCTGCATTCTCGCAGCAAGGAACAACCACGTCTGCTCTGCCAGGCTGCCCATACAGAAACTCAGCTACACAGATGTGGAGGCAAAACATGCTAGTTCACATAGACCACACACACACACACACACACACACAATTTCAATATCAACAAATTCAAGTGGGGGTTGGGGGAAGGAGTTTCACAGGTTAAGCCCTAAGATCTTCCAACTGAGAGTGTCTCCAAAAACATATACATAGGGTCGCATCAGCGACAGACAGAGCAATTCACTTTGTATTATGGCATTAGCAAGAGGGGAGAATAGGAAGATCATGACAACCAGCATGATTAGGATCCAGTCTAGGTTTACTTCATAATTTTGTGAAGTTCTCCATTTCCTACATGCYAACACTAGTTTGTTTTTCATGATTTTTAATTTTATTTGAATTGCTGTATTCGCATCAATAGAATAAAGCTCAATGAAGCCAGGCTCAATAGGATACCATAAAGAAAACGGTTTAAAACCACATGTTTATATCCATTGTGCCTGGCTTCATTGAGCCTTTGAAGGATCATAACCCTTGCACTGTTTTATTWGAATAAAATCAAGAAATACAACAGAAAGGTGGCAGAAATTTAAATAATGTGTTACCTGAAAAAAAATCAATTTAGTGGCATCTTATCTTTAAACTACTTTAAAAATACTTTATTTGGATCCAAGTAAGGGGTTTAGATCTCAGACACTCCTTTAATGAGGTGGAACCTTTAATCAGGTTTTCCTCTGTATTAAGATCCATTAAGAACTGTATTAAGATCCATCTGTTGCATAGTTTGGCTTCATTATATTAAAAAGCAAAATAGCTGCGGGGAAAAAAACCTAATATAGACTAAGAACTGACAGTCATCACACAAATTAGTCAATGGAGTTAAAAGTAGGCTATATATCAACCTAGTAACTACCCTTAGAAAAAATAATAAAATCACTACTGTTTCACCTTCAGTTTTATGTTGGTTCCATTACCCAATGGCTGAAAGTGTAACAAAACCATGTATTCTCCCTAATGAAAAAGTACTGAGATATTAGTATTAATAAAGTTATTATCTACTACTTCTAATTACTCTTAAGTACTTTTCTACTATCTACTCTTAAAAAAATACTGATTTTCTTCAAAAATAATTCATTAAAACTATGGTCAATCCAGAGTGTATGTTTGATTTAAAAAAGAAAAGAAAAAGAAAAACAAGAAAAAGAAAAAACAAGCAAATATTTCCTTAATTAATTGTTCTAAATAACAGAGCTGTTAGAATTCCTGAACTGGAATTAAATTCCTGAATTGGAATTCAAGCATAAATACAAATATTCTGGGTGCAGAAACCCACACAGCAAGACAACTGGGCTTTCCTCCCCACCTTTTTACTTACTAAGACTGGAGAACGTTGTTCCCCAGCAGGCTGAGATCTAACTGTGGCTGCTAGACTGATACTTTCCCCTGGCAAAGCATTACTGCTCCCTCTGGTGTTTGTCTGACCCTGTGCCAAGGCATTTCAACACACTAAGGCAGTAGAAAACAGACAAAGAGAAATTTGGTGTGTGTGTATACACAAGTAAAACTGCATGCGAATATGAATGTGTGCACACACAGAAGTTTCTTCATACTATAGTGACTGAAGCAGCTGAGTTTGGGGTGAGAAGAGCACTGAAGCCGGCACAGAGGAGGCCGAGACTGTAACAGCCAGAAGCGAGATGGAGTTATGCTATCCGGGAAGAGCAGCTCACGTTAGGATAAAGTTATACTTTCTGGACTATCCACTCTAATAAATCATTGCCATCTTCCACTTTCACTCCCAGCCATGCTATACTGCCCCATCCTTTACAATGGCTCTGACACGCAAACTATTCTCCAAGTCAACTCAACCCACTGAAAGCTCTGGCAAAATACCCTGCCTTTTCCTTCCTCCCCAGATTAGTTTTCTTCCTCATTAATAAACTTAAGCAAATATTTGGAAAACATCAAAAATGCCAGAGCCAGTATAAAAATAAGTGGTGGGAGCTTGCAGCTGTGAACAGAAATAAACAGGAGCTCATTCCTTCACCACTGGTGAATTTGGGGTAAAATAAATAAATAAATAAATATTGACAATTAAGCTTTGATGTTAACACCCTATTAACTTGAATGGAAGAGTTCACTCCTGTAGTACCATTGCTTAATCAAAACCATTAGATATCCAAAAGTGATGAGGTAAACTCTTCCCTAGATTAAAAAAAAGTTTATTTTCAAATGTCTAATAAAGATTACTGAATTGTACTAAATTTTTTTTTTTTAAATTGATGAAATTATTTTGATCCCTCATTACCCTTGATGCCTCCACACTATCGCCTTATCAGGAACAGAAATTCATTATCTGGTTTAAGTCCTAYCAAAAGTTATGTGATACAATATGCTGAGCATAAGCCATATTTCACAGAATCCAGTTTTAAGTGCTGAAAACTTCTCTGTGCAGCAAATAGTAGAAATTGTGCTGTTAAAAATATTGAGGCATCTGTCTTACACCTAAGAAAACAGGTAAAAAAAAAAATCACAATGTAGCTGCCTGTTTAATCATTGTGAATCTATATTCATAATGCAGACGCACATAGTATAAATGGAACGCTACTTTTCATCCAGATGATCAAGACTGTACTTCTTTAAGCAAACAATAATATCCAGTAGCCAGAAATAAAGGAATTTTTGAAATATCAGGTGAGATGCTAAAACACAAAAATCCTTTTGCTGTTACACAGAATTGTCATAAAAGAAATTGAACTGGATCAGGGATAGTAAGTCTGACTCATGGCACAAACGACTCCAATCATCCTTTAATAGCTGAAAGAAGAAAAAAATCTGTACAGCAAATATAAAACAGAGTATCTAACCTTCTGAACAAACAGCCTTTGACTGCAGCAGCTTTTGCTACCAATCACTATAGTCAAGTCAGATTACAAACATTCTTCTATTACATCAAAAAATTATATAGCACTGTTTATTTATTTATGTTATTACYATTTATAACTCATAGGGAACAGAATCAGGATGACTATATAATAAAAGTTATGCTAAGTTGCTATATCTATGAAGAAAAAAATAACAGTTGAAAATATTTTTATTGCAGACATGGCAAATGGAGCTTTCATCCTATGACTTTTGCCTCTACTCACCCTTAAAAGAATGCTACTTAAATGCCAACCACAGGAGCTGGGTGGCTGTATTTTGACTAGTCAATCTGAAGTGTAAAGAATTTAAATAATCACAAGTAAGCTTTGCTGTTAACACCCTATTAGCTTGAATGGAAAAGTTCACTCCTATAGTACCATTCCCTGACTCTAAGTACAGACACAAGACAACACTGAATTTACTTAATGAATGAGAAAGGATAGGGGAAAATATTTCATTCTGGCAAAGAAAAGTGAGATAGATCTAGTTTTTTTTTTCCCTTTTGGACTCTGATGATTCTGCATTACTTTATCACTAAATTGATCCAATCTAATTTTGTCTCAGGTGTTAAACATGATTAGAAAACACAATTAAGCAGCCAACTGCATATTGAAAAATAAACTGTCCGCCTGCAATAGCTGCGGTAGAAAATATTTACAGGCAAAATGCAAACATTTAGCTGAAGGTGTCATAAATCCTTAGAAAAGACTGCACCCTGCTGGAAGACTTGTTAACTTGCTGTAGTATCTAGCTGGTAAAGCAGTGGAGTTTAAGTTTTTGTTTAAAACCAAGGTTTTGTAGCAAAAAATTTTTCTTCTATGCAAGAGGAAAAGCAAGTACGTGCTACTTGAGTTTTAATAGTTCTTTGATTTCACATGTTAGTTACTCATGGCATTTCAAAATACAAGGTAAATATTTAAAAGTAATAATGTATGACTATAACACATCTTCGTATCTATACCACATGACACTTACACTAGGACAGATAATTTTTTGTAATTTTGTTTCAGTACTTCAGGAGAATTTAGAATGTTCTGCGCTACTGTGRTAAGATCCTGTTTTTGCCAGGGCCAAAGGAAGGCAAACACTAAATTCTCTGCAACTCCCTTCACTTCACACACTTAATAGCTACTGCTTTCTCCTGCCTGTGTCCACTACCAATCTGCAGAGTAGTCCCAGCTCCTGGGTACTCACCTGGGCAAGGGGGGGGGGGGGGGGGGGGGGGGGGGAGGGGGCAGATGTGATACAGGTACAGGCTGAGATGCATGGGCCAACCGGTCAAAAAGCCACTTCATTCAGAATGGATGCAGGCTGAGTTGTCCTTAGCCCTTTCTCATTGCTGTATCTGGCTGTCAAGTTTCAAAGTAGTTACTGGAATTTAAGGCTTACTTCTTTCTATTAAACATGGTTGAAAAAAACTGGCCAGAACCTGGCCAAGAGGTTCTGAAGTTTTTGGAGAGGACAAAGATGCAGGGAAATTACATGAAAAACATTCATCAGAAAACACACTAACACAATTCCAATAAAATAATCTAGGAATTAGCAATTATATACACATTTCCATTCTACATGGAAAACAAATAATTGTATTACCTGCTTGGGCTAACAATTTATCTGAGACTGTATTTAGTCTCAGTACAAGAAAKATAGTTATGGCTGATAGAGCTGACAAGTTAGATGCCCAGTTTTGAATCTGGAGTGACTGCATAGTGACTGCATACATGAGCCACCATTAAATTGAGACGCAGGTGTAAGAAAACATTAATGGAGCAAGAGGTTAGAATTCATTTAACTTCAGTTTGCCTGCAACTCAAGTAATGGATCTTTTCTAAGATAACAGTAATTTAAGCTAATATGCCACTCTCATGTGTTGTGCTGCCAACTGCCAATAATGGAAAAAATAGTCTGAGGTCATCACATGCAATATATTGTTACAATTTTAACAGCCACATTTTCAAATGCAAAAATAGTACYGCTCTTTGGATTGCACTACACCTGGCATTTGTATTATAACCACATTTTGCACATTTGTTTTTCACAACAGTCACTGCCGAAGTTAAAAGCATTTATATAGCTGATATGAAGACTGCACTAACTTAAGAAGTCTATTCCTGATTTCCCAAATAGTATTCCTGCTACCCTCAGAACAAGCTTGAGCTTCTAACTTCCTGCCTACTAATTGTGAAAATCTCTTCTTAGCCTTGCCTATACTTGCATCTTTCAGACTTATCACTGCAGTCATGGATCATCACTTGTGACAGTAACAGCAAGAACTCCAATTTATTTCAGGCAGTGCTGGTCTTACTAGTGTGATCACTTAAAAATGCTGGTGACGTGTCAAAGGAGGCATAGAAAACYTGGCACCATTCAGGAGCTGCATTAGTGGTAGCAAAACAGAATTAAAATCGGATAGTAACATTGTATGTTAATGCAGATACAAACTGTATTTACTCTCAGAACTTTATTGGAATGACTATTCTAAAAGCTGAAACATCTACTTGGGTAAATTTCAAGTGCAAAAAAGCATATGTTATCTAAACACAGCAGAAGACTAGTAGTAAGTAGCACTTTTTCACATCAAATTGATGTTCCCATGCATCTAGACTTCCACTTAAAATTTCATACTGCAAGTTCAATAAGCATTTTAACAGTTATGACTGCCACGTATGCAACCCTGTAGTTCTCCCAGTACTGATCTGAGTTCAATATAACTAATAACCATCTTTTTGTTTAAAATGTTGAGGATATAATACCTATGGACTACACAATCAATTGTAGAAAACACCACAGTGTGAATAAGCTRATACTGTCATACTTTTTGAAGAACACATTGTACTTTAATGAGCTAGTACTATCATACAAGAATATTTATTGCTACTTGCAAAGTCATCCTAATTAACAAAGTATAAGAACATTTTGGAAAATTCTCACAATAAAGTTATTTACAACTTTGAGAGAAAAAACATGCATTATAGAGACTTCAATATCCGCTAACAGTTTTCTGGGCAAAATGAAACCGTTACAGAAGAAAAAAAAATTGGTATCTCCTYAGTATAGCTTGTTTCCAATGAACACACATTTTATGTAATCACTGATACCCATGGAGTTTTAGAATTGCTGGGACATGAGCCAGGTAACAGAAATCCCAGAAAACAGAGTTGGAAATAATTTTGAAAACATTATCTTCTCCATGATCTTGCCCCAAAACTCTTTGTGGGTACCAAGCTGAAGAGATCCCTCCTTGGGAGATGCTAACAAACTAATCTGTTTCAAAAACACCACTGATGGTGACTCCACAAATTCTCTGCAGTACAGTAGCCACTGTTCATGTTACAAAACTTTCTACAAAATCTAGTCTAAATTTCACTTGTTACAATCACCTCTCCATTGCTCCTTGCCCCACCTCCAACATGCACAGAGAACATTTTAATATTAGAGCAAGCCCTTTCACTTACTAGAAAAAAAAAACTTATCACATCTCCTCTTAGTCTTCCCTTCTGTAGACCAAACAAAACATTTTTCTTCCAGTTGTTCCTCAAGTTATACTTTCAAGCTTTCTGATCACTTAACAGGAAATATGTGCAGGTGGATGGAGGGAGTAAGTGTTACAAGGTAAAGAAAGCAAAAACAAAAACAAACACACCTTTCCACAACTCTGAAGTTGCAGAACACTTTGGGGGGGGGGGGAAGGGATCCTTATTTTGTAACCTAAAACTTATCAAAAAAAAAGGTACAATTGTGTACTGGAATCAATATCTAAATTTTTCATTACTGTACTGTCAAGTACGTAAGACATGCTAGAGGTGGTTATGGAAAAGAAACACACCACAGTTCCTGTTTTAAAAAAAAAAAAAAAAATTTTGTCAGCCCAAGCTATTCTAAGAAAATGATTATATAGGATCTCATACCATTAAAGAAAACACCATACAATGAAATAGTAAGACAACTCTTAAGGTCAGATTTTTTTGTTTAAGTGTCCAAAGTTAGCAAAAGTTTGACTTTTCCTGATTCCTGCTGCTGAATTTTGTATTTGTCTTCCTATAGTAACAGTCATACTAATAAAAGAGGTCAGATTAGGAAAAGATCAGTAAGAATAAATTCTAATTCCAGCTCACACAGACTCCTTCAAATGCGTTAGGAAAAAAAACCAAAAACAAACAAACAAACAAAAAAAAAACCACTTGATGTCTCTGAGTCTTTTTTTTCTCCAAATACCTTTTTTTTTTCTCCAAATAGTATCTTAATATTACACAATTTGTCTGCATAAGACATGCATACCGAGAACAAGGTATACCCCCCATCTATAAAATGGCAAAAATATTCATCTAACAGTGGTTTTTGTGAAGTTCCATTAATATTTCAGAAGCATTCTAACGCTAAAAATCAATATATTTTTATATTATTGCATTTCRTACATCACATCCAAAAAGAGCTAAGAAGCTATAAAAAAGTTTAAAGTCTAAAWTAATTCAGAAATAAATGAATAAAATTTAAAGTCTTTTATTTTAGGAATGTTGTAATTACTTCAAATACCAGGAACATACACAACAGAAATCCATATATTTTAAAGTCACAGAAATTGATAGATAAATATTAGAACAATCTTAACTCTGCCCTACAGAGTTATATTAAGTATAGTGAGATTAATATTTTAGCTCATTTTTTAGAGTTTGTAGTCCAATCTACACCTTTAAAAGCGTATCCTTTTCTTCTCCTGTAAAAGAAAAGGAATTTTGAAGAAAGGAATATTTCTATTTCCTAAATCCCTGCATCTGCATTTACTGGTCAACTGGCCTAAAGCATTAGTGTTCAGAAGAATCATAGCAGATATGGTATTTCTACTGCCGAGGTAGCATAAAATTATAGAATCTCCAATGAACAGAAAATATGAGTTAATCTACCAGGGAGAACTGGTTGACTTGCTACAACCACTGAAACTACATACCAGTAAGAACTGCAAAAGCAATTGATGAAATTATTTTCAATATGATAGGTTGTCCCAACTAACATAATCTTAGTTATTTTTCTAATCTTTGCTATAGACTTTTGACAATTATAAACATAATGACAACATAGATCTCCAAAAGTACTATATAAAAGATTTCAGTATGTTCTGGTTGCATCCAAATTTTGAATAATTCATGCTATCAATTACTAAGTTAATTCAAAATAAAAAGATACTGAAACAGAAGGTAACATCTCTTGATCCAATTCTTCATTCATTTCAATTCAAAGTAATTAATGAATTTGCTTAAAAAAAAWTTAAAAAGGCATTATATACTCCAGGAGTACATCCTGAAGAGGAATATGCTATATTCACTATTGAAAACAATGGCAGAAACTGTTTTTAGCATAATGCTAAWCAGAACTTGTCTACTGAACCACAATCAAGGCCAGCTAGTTTTGARGCACATTACACCCCAGAGTTTTACATTTTATACTATGCTAAAGAGACAGCAAGCCATTAAAACAGTCCATGTATAAATTGCATTTGTTGAGTATTAGGTATTCCAATGCTACATCAGAAACAGCAGGGGGTAGTATTTCAGTGTTTTTAAACCAATGCACTTTTTAGCGAAGCAAGTCTCACCCTGTATTTTCCCCTGTTACAGGTTACCCTTCAATCACTAGCTGAAGATCTCTTCTTCAGCTCTTAACTCCTTCAGGCTGCATGCCTGTGGAGGAGAGCTGCTGGCTCCTTGGAGTTGGCTAGCACACGTCCTGCTGCAGGGACCCTGGAGGCCACCTAGTCTCAAACACCYTGTCTGCTTTACAAATATTGCTAGACTTATATTTACCACTACTGTGGCAATCACTAGCCTGCAACAGGTCACCTCACACTGCTCATTTACATCTTCATATACACATAGTGACTCACAAACAGGGTACATTTAAAACTTGAAATATTAAGTATACTGCACCACAAGTGTGTCCCGCCTAAGAGAACATTCCCATCATGAGTTTGTAGTCTAAACGCATTAAAACAGCATTTCGTGCAACACAGAATACAGTGATCTATGCACATATCATTATTAAAACAACAACAAAAAATTGTTAATGGCAAAGAACTACCCGAATTGTCCCGTACTGAGCCAATACTATGCCTCAATTATGAATTTTTAGACCATCAAACTTTCAGTTTTATCTAAAACAGTTTGCATTCCCCAGCATCTATTAATCATGTTAAATACCTGCTCAGTTAGCTGAATTTTGCAAAGTGTAACATCACACAATTGAGATTACATGTTTACATCACGTATTTATGCTACAAATATTTTAGACAAAACCTATTTTTGAAATCTTTGAGAGTTTTTTTTTTTTAAGGCAGTTTTTCCATATGTTTCCATTCTATTTAGAGTTCATCTTGATCCCCAATCCCCAAATTCAAAACAGTAGTTTCAGATGGCCAAAAAAATTTTGGCTAACTTATTAAGATATTTTATTTATTTCAGTAAGAGATGATTCCCAGCTCTCTAACAGGACAAATTCAAGTATGCCTGAGAAACTGATGGACATGTTTATATTTTTCATCTGTGTGTACTATCTGTATTAGCTCATTTACAAAGTAATTTAAGGATTCCTTCCTTAAAATGTAACAGAAGTATGTGTGAAATATKAATACTATTCCAATGGATTTGACTGTAGGATGGTCAGTAAAAACTGTCCCTCTGATGTTCTTGTCTCTTGTATGAAAACAATTTGATTAGATTGAGTTTAGGAAAGAAATCCAAATCCAAAATGTAAAGCTCAAACATTACAAAGCTGCAACAAAATGCTAGTTCTCTAAGACTTATTCACTGATCAGTATCACAATTTAATATGCAAAAGAGGAAAAAAACAAAGAAATACTTTCGTAACTAGTTTAACTCACCATCAACCCCATCATCTATTATACTAAAGAGCAAGCCTTGTGATTCTTCTATTCTAGCATCTAAAACTTACCACACACACAAAAAAAATGCATCTTCATAAACAAATGAAAGTCACAGCAAAATTATTTCATTTTCAGGAATTTAAATTATGGCTGTAGGGAATCCACAAGAAAAGTCACCATGTGAACGTCAGTAGTCATAAAAGTACTATCTGCTGAAGCCATTACTTACTCCTCATTATGTCATTCAAGCTATTTTATTGGAAAGTTTTAAAATAATACACAGGTGCCACACAACGACTTGGTTATTTCCATGCAGAAGATACAGCTTTATAACCAGTTTTAACTGACTGAAGAGAATACTGACCATGAACAAGCCACCCTATCTCCTTCYACCTCCAAGTAAGCTATCGAGACTGAAAATCACTTCTTTTTAATCTCAAAATAGAACTTTCAGTTCAATCAGCAACCCAGTCTGACTAGCCAAGGACTAGTGATAAAGCACTAGTATGCGGATACATTACCAGAGGAAGGCAACTACCTTCTTCAAGTCAGAAGGGAACTATATCTTGAGTGAGCAGTCAAACTTTTGTCATCTATATGGTAGTAGCTGGTACATTCTGAGAATGAAACATTTATCACCAATTATACCCATCATCTCCTCCTGATCAAATTGCACTGTGGTTAAAAGAAAAAATGGACACACAACAGTAAGGAACTATGAGACTCACTGTTGGCACATACAGGACTGCTGACTGATCAGAGAGATGACGTAAGCCTTGTAAATATTTTAACATAAAATTACATACTATCTTAGAGTCACAGAATAATTTAGTTTGAAAAGACCATTGGAGATGACTTAGTCCATTGCCTGCTCAAGCAGAGTTAACTTCAAAGTCAGGTAGGGTTGTTCAGGTCTCTAACAGTCAAATTCTGACAGTCTAAGGATGGACATTCCACAGCCTTTCTGGCAACCTGTTACAGTGCTCATTGCCCTTCTTGTGCTTCTGGTGTGCACCTTCGAGAAAAATCTGGCTCCATCGTAACTTACTCCATTCACTCCAAGCACTAACACTATAATAAAATAATTAACTGAATGCATTTCTACCCTTACTTAAAATAAAATAAAAATAAACCCTAGAAAAATGATTAAGTCAGCTTTCAGGAAGTTAAATGACTTCTCAAACACGCTAAACAGTAATTTTAATAGACTTCATACGTAAAACAAAAACGTGAAAAACCTATCCTGCTTTTAACTATCAACTTATTTATAATAAACTTCATACAATCTACAAATCAGCATATTCATTTTGAGCAGGACTTGAAAAATAGTGAATAAGCTATATAAAACTAAAAGRGAAAAAAAACCCTCAGCTTCTACGTAAGCCATTCATATTTTCAGAAGAAATGTAAGCTCCATTTTTATCAAGAATACATTCAACACTTTTGCATTACTGTTTTCTCAGTCAATTTGCAACAAATAAAAATACAAGTTCTTTGACAGAAGTTACGATTTTTTCTTACTTAGTTCAAAACACTCTCTTGCTCTTCCACTTTCTTTCTATTCTAGACTAGTCCTCAACAAAGCATAATTCCTTCTTCCTGCTCAGGTATATAATTATGTCTTCATTAGTTCTGAAATGCAGTACAGTAGGAATCTGTTGATTTTTTTGGCTGTACAGGCATACTAAATAAGAATAACCAGATGCTGCTTACACCACTTTCAGATATAGATAAATTAAAGGCAAAACAAAAACCACTGCACAGGTGTTCATGAAAGCAGTAAGTTCTGAGTTCCCTCACTATTTGGCTTTCTGTTATAAGGCTATTCTACTTGGTGTCCCAAAAGGAACATAGTGTATTCACAGCTCACARCTATTTCATGATCTCAGATCTACATACCAAATACAAATTATGCAGATAAAACTCTGTAACCATCTGGTCATCTAAAATATTTTATATAAATTGTAAGTGACCTATTTATTGATACACAGTCTGTTTCCCAGTCTGAATTTTCTTTTCTGTTTTTGTTGTATTTTGATTGAATGTTAAGGATGGCAGTTTGCAGAACTCTACTATATGTTGTTCTTTTGTTTGCATACCAACAGGTGCATGAACAGCCATTAAGTAGGCTGGTGCTAAGAAGTGCACAATAGCATAACTGCTCAGTTAGGATCTAGAAATCAGTGAAATTACCAAGGAGGAAATAAAACCGAATTTCATAAGAAAAATGAGATAAATTGCCATTTGCAGGAGTGCCTAGTTATAACCAAAAACTTATACTTTCATTCTCTGTCATTCTTCTGGTTTATAAATTACTAAAATAATTAGTTCCTGCTTTGGGATTGAAATTGTTCCTGGTCCTCCTCATTCCAGTTGGTAGCTTTGGCTGTAGTTCTTTTGGAGAGAAAAGTAATGGGCAGGATCAAGGAAATCCATTACTAAAATATTTTTAAATGGTATTCACAGCCTTTCTTGCACTCAGGGTTCTTCAAATACAAACATTTAGTTCTCAAACATCATCTTTCTGGAAGCAAAACACTCTGCTTTCATGAGTGTATTTTTAAGGAAAATTCTGGCCGATAAAGTACGAACTTAAAACTTTAATAAGAAGCACTTCATTGCACAGAGCTTGCACATATTTTCTCGATGGAATACAGAGTGCAACTAGTGAGATAAAAGTAAATGAGAGTATATATTTTGATCTAGATTTTAATTCAGATTTCTTAATGTTTTAATATTAAGAATTATTGACATTTTAAGATATTGTATTGACAACTGTGCAGTCATTTGTCTCATGGTTATGTTTACCACTAACTTAGACATCTTAAAAAGTAGACATTAACACATTAAATCACTGCTGTACACTAGAAAGTTCATTCCAAATGCTTGGATATTTGAGGTGGAGACCTGAAAGTCAAGGGTTACAGAGATAGCTCTGAAATGATCTACAGGATGAATCCATGTACAACACTCCATTTGGTTCAAGTCTCACCTTGCTTATTTAATTAAAAGTGCTTTGGAACAAACTTATTGCATGTCTTTACAACACTCAGTGCGTCGGGGACCAGAGCTCATTTGGAACACTCTACAAATAGGTGATAAAGATGATTATTACCAGAGGGTGTATCTCAACCATTATGTATCCACCAGTTTTCTTAAGAGAAGTACTGSATTTTCAGAGCTGTAACCAGCAGATTCCACATAGAAAGACTACTAGTTAGCAGCAGTGCATGTATACGTGTACAAATAACATCAAGGAAAGTCTCTCAGACACCTCTGCAACTACCTCAGGATGAAAAGAAAATCCTGATTTCCATTAAGTGTCTGCCTCCTAGAGCTGACAGAAGACATCCGCACCTTTTCCAATCACTTGCAGTTGCTGCCTACTTAAAGTAACAGTAAGTAAGGAGCAGAAAGTCTGCAAAGGTGAAGATGTGATGTATAAATACAGAGGAAGAGGTCTTGTACCATCATCTTTAAAATCACTATGAAGCTTGCTTCTATTATAAACTTCTGTTTCAAAAACATAGCATGTACCATCAGATAAACCATAGGATACCCAAGTATCTACTCATAAAGACTAATCATTTTGCAGGACTGTTAGTTATAGGTGTGAAAATATAAAAATATCCTAACTAAATTACATACTCAGAGAAAAAGGTAGAATTTTGCCAGCGTACCAGATTTAAAAACTTTATTTTTCATAAAGCCTGATCCAGCTCCGAATCAATTTAGTAAAATTTTAACTTAAAAAAAAGAAACACAYGTGGAATCAAGAACACAAGACCAAGACCTTCAACTTTATGTCTAATAAGCAAAAAAGATACTTTCAGCAGCAAATTGTAGTATAATGTTCTTCAATACTTGTTTTTGCCTGGAAAACGTGTTCAAACATTATAGTGCTCAATCATTTTGAGCAAGTACATAAAAATTATAAATAACTGCTTTAATGGAAATATTAAAAAGCACCAAAGACATAAGAAAATGTTAGTTACTCGTTAGTCTATTTTCTACAACGAATGAGTTAGAAACACAAACACACACAAAATTGCAATTTCTGCCCATTACTTTGGAGTAAGATTTGTTTCTCTCTTCTAATTCTTTTGAAATAAATATCTGACCAAACAATAGAAGCTCTGATCCTGATTTGTTCCCAGATACTTTCTCCGATACTGACAATTATTGACAGGTAGCTGAAACTGCCTCATTATTCTTACATTTTCTAGAAATAAATACAGCCTAACTCTTCCCCTCTATATCGTCATACACTTCTAGTGAAGACTGTCACTTTATAGCTGTCTTCCCCTAAAAACAAACTAACAAACACTGAAAGCCACAACAAAAAACAGGTAGCAGAGCCCTAAAGCACTCTGCTRCGACAAATCTGGTAACACCTTGTCTCTTGAGCCCAAAGGACATGGGAGTTGCAGTGGGGATTAGTGAGAGAAATAAACAATGGTTATTTTAAATGTTTAAAGATTAAGGCAGTGAAAACTCTTTCATCATATGTAGTCTATATACCACTTGTATGTATTCTATATATCACCATAATTAATAATCAATTAATTTTTAATATTTTTCTATCATGTTTTTAAATGTTTCAGGGAAAAAAAAAAAAGAAAGAAAGAAAGAAAGCGATTGTGACTTACTCCCAAACCAATGTCTTGTCTAAGTCACTAGGCAGGCTGTTCCCCATTCAGTTCAGCACACTATATCTGACATTATACATTTGGATATACAGTGCATACACACAAAGTCAAGTATCACGTAAAAAGCGCACCTGATTAAAAACAAGAAAATTACTAAGATAGTCAAGCATTGCAGAAGCTTGAACAGTTATAAAGAATATACACTGTCACATTGCAAGATGCTGTTATCCATTACTTCACACAACTGATCACATTTTTTTTTCTATGTAATTTGGTATGTTGGATTGTATCCTTCCAAAAATGTTTATCTAACATAGGTATGCAAGCCAAAATATCCATCAAAAAAATCTGTGAAGATTAATTCACAAAT
Source organism: Rhea americana (assembly GCF_003343005.1). NCBI lineage: Eukaryota > Metazoa > Chordata > Aves > Rheiformes > Rheidae > Rhea > Rhea americana. Next base: position 411,428 of record NW_028186449.1, read on the forward strand.
ACATGACACAAATGCCAAAGTTTGTTACTGCACAGTACTCCAATGCCAGGATACCTAGCCTTCCCAGCTCAAAAATCATACACTTCAGTAACCTTCATGCAAAGGACTGAACTGTTTGAAGATACCATAACACATATGGGAAAAGGCACCATTTACACCAGTACTGTGGAAGTGCTAAAGCAGAAACTTTCACTGCTGGAACTTGCCAACATATGCCATTATAAACATTCATGTGTGCATGCATATATATATATATATATACACACACACACACACACACACACACACACACACACAGGGGCATTAGCACACATACATACACACTTGTGAATATACATGTCAATACACCTGTTATGTTTTACATGTCAAGGCAGATGAGAATAATGAATGCACCTTGCTGAAAACTGCACTAGTCTGAGTTACATATACATACAGTAATAAACCCTTGGATAACAATTGTTAGTTTGATTGATACTAAAAGTACAAATGAGTAAGATATTTATGAAACTTATTTTAATGCACAAGATGTGAAATTAAATGAGGTAAACTTTAAATAAGGATACAAACTGAACATCACTGCTTGAAACATAAACGGAAACTTCAGGAAATAATAACGCCACTTAGCTAACAAATAGTATTTCTTACAGAGTATAAAGGGTGCAAGTGTTTATCCATCCAAAAAAATGGTCTACCTCTTATCATTTAGATATCTTAGCTCTTGCCGAATCTAAAGGACAAAGTGCACAGCATCATTTTCAGAGTCTAAACACTTTACTGGCCTTATGCTCAAGTGTTTCTTTCTGCAGTCGACTTTCACTTTTGAGATGGAAAATGCATCCATTAATGTTTATAGAGCATCACGGAGATAAGATGTATTTTTGGTTTTAACTTTCAAGAAAAAATAGTTAAAATTTTCAGATGTATTCTATTTTTTTTCCTTGAATGTTTAGAGTGAGCATTGGTAGAATGTTATGGTAGCAATTATACATTCATTTATTTTGTTATTAATACAATACTTTTTTTGCAATTGGCACTTCAGTAACTTTTTTGCTATTTATGTTAAATATTTATATATATATATTTAAATATTTTAAATTGACATTTAATGAATCAGAATAAACAGGTGGTCAGAAAATGAAGTTTCTCTTCTTAGTCACAACTATAACTTTTAAGACTTACATATAGCATAACAAAAAGTTCACTGAGACTGAATTACAGCTGTTGTGACAATGCTGTAACTTGCTAATTAAAATTTCAGTCTTACAGAGCTTAGCTTTTCCAATTTAATAAGATCTGCAATATTCAGCTTTAACTTCATCTTTCAACCATATCTCATATATGTAACATGACTATAAAGCCTCTTTTAAAAAATAAAGAAAAAAAAATTTAAACCCCAAACAACTGCAGAACTTCCTTATTTTCTCGTCACCTGCAGTATTCAAAACCACATCACAGACTAATGAGAAATGGAAGTCACTGAAAAACCATGCTTCTTTCAGTGCTGGAAATTGAATATAATTAAACAACTAGTTCTACAGGTGTTTCAAGTTTGAAGGATGCTCTATCTTACAGGTGTGGCCTTACTACCTGAGAGGCATAAAAATGACATACAAGTAGCATTTGTCATCCAATCTATAATCTGACAGTAATACCAATACAATCAGACAGATGTTCTATTCTGTTCCATTATAGCCAAATCTTAATGATGTGATGAAATCATCCCAAAATGCACAGGAACAGATTTATGCATCTTCAGCCAGAAACAGTGAATTGTACTTGCATTCACTTTCGTATTCCCAGAGTTGCCTCGTTTTTTTCCATCATGGCAAAAATTATCAGTTTCAGTCAAGATCAACCTACCTAATTTGCTGCATTCAGAAGGATAACTATTTGCATACAAGTTCTACCATGAAGCCTTAAATCAAGTAATTCTCATCATCATAGATAAGTACAGAAAGAAGAAAATTATTTATTAACATACTATTTAATGTTTCCCAAAACCACAAAAAAATATGTTTTGAAAGTGCCATATGTAGACAAACTACTGCACAAATAAACYGGGCACTGCTGTACTTCATTTTAGCATTTTAATTCTTACATTTTTTTTTCAGTGAAATGCACTATGAAAAGGTAACAATATTCTAATTCCTCAGACTAACTTATTCMATCAGCAAGCTGGTTTCAACTTGCCATTGCTATTAAACCACAAGTTATCAACACAAAATACTAATGTTTTGTGAAAAATATGACACACTCCATTTCCCTGTTCTCATATGATATCATAATCCCTAATCACCATATCCTAATACTCTGCACGGGAACCATTTGTGATATCATCATCAGAGATTGCAGCATTAGATAAGAAAAAGGCAACAGACTAATCCTATCATGGTTTTTATTTTCCTGCAAATATTCCTTATGATAAAATACACTTCAGAAATGCAGAAAAATATGATAGTCTTCCTCCCTTTTCTTTTTCCTGCAAACTTGTCCAGAAGGTATTCTTCCATTTCTCAGTATTTATAACGATGCTCCTGTGAGAGGCCCAAGTGTCAGCACAACTGTTCTGTTCCCCCCCTTCTTTTTTTCCAAGAGATGACAATAAAACAAAGAATACTCATCTTTTACACTGTCTTTATACGGAATTACAAAATTTCTGAGAAATTGCGTCACTGAACACTCTATAAATAAACAGGTAGACAAATGTCCTTTTTTTTTTTTTAATCTTCTGCACTCATTTAGAAATTTTACATTTTTACATCACATGAGAGAATTCTTCATAAAAATACTCATGTTAAAACTACTTAAACTGTACCGCAAAACAAACTGCTCTTGGTTGTTTGCAAAAGTTCACAAGAAATCAGATAAACATTCTGCTATTTCTACCCCTTGTTATATCCACCATGAACACAGAGCATGTCTAGGTACTGTGTAGGGAAAGCATTACCCTGTCAAGTTTAGAAAGTGTCCAAATGCTGAATCAGGTAAATAATTCTGACATTTCCTGAATTCTGTAGGCTTTTTAAATATGAATTTACTCCTAGTAAATCCTGTTTCCTAGAAGGAAAACAGAAAATATGCAAAAATTTCAGACTAGAAAGGCCTTTGGGAAAATCAGGCTCAGTTCTTTCCCCACCATAAAACACTCCTGAGGCCCTATCAAAACTTAGGCATCACCCTGGCTATAGTGTATGTTACTCCTGCTCCTTTCATAGTTGCATAGGTGCCATTCATATTTAGTTGTCATTTTAACAAGCTCTCAAATTAACTTGAGGAACATAACTAAAGAAGGCAGAGATAAAGTCAATTTTATCTAAGATGCAGACAAAGTAGAATGTAAAATAATAGGACAAACAACAGGCACTTCTCTAACTAGAAGGCTTTGACTCTGCTAAATGCTAGTAGTCTGCTACAACCAAAAGTAGTTCTGAAGTAAACAAACATAAAATACTGAATTTATCATAATGGAAAAAGTAAGGAAGGAACTGCTACCAGTTTCTATACTAAGTTAAATCTGAGACAACATACCCCTGTACACAAACATGAATAATTAAAGTTAAAAAAAAAACACATACATTAGAATAAAACCCCTCAACCTTTTAATTTTACATAATGATACAAATTCTACCTAAAAGAAGCACCTATAAGACTTCTGCAACAAAGGGAAATTATTTGTAATAAAACAGAGACTCTTAAATGTATAAATAAATTGTTCCCAGTTGTTTCAGAGTTTAAAGCTTTTTTCTTTAAAAAGAAGTCTATGAGAATATTTTCCCTCTCACCTACTTGCAAAAAAACCCCAAATTTTTCAGTAAGAACCACATTTACCTAAAACGTAATACAGCCAAATTGTATTATGCTAAGTTTACCCATAATCTGCAAACAATAATACATTTAATTATACAACTTACTTTGGGTAGAGGTGTATTTATTATTCCACCACAATGCCTAACTTCAAAATATTTTACTCCCATAAATATTATCTGACACAAAAAGTTGGAAAATCTTATTACTTATCTAATGTTTTGTAGTAGATGCATATTCAGAACCATTTTTCTTCTATAGACTCTATGTTTTCTATTATATCATAGATCTCAAATGTACAAGGGCAACATGAGCATATTTTAGATCAAAAAATAAGTAATATGTAGATTTACTAGATCGCACACTTCACATAAAAGGTCTGATTTGGCAACCCAAACCCTGGCTCCTTTCATTGTCCTACTCAGATTACATCCATGATTTAAAAATCTATGTGAATAGGGTTATTCACCTTACTGAGACAAAAGGTAAACACACACACTACCAGTCTAAGTGACATGTGAAACTTCAGTACACGCAAGCTTAACTACTATCATTTTTTTATTTTAAAAAATATGGAAAAATAGAGAGGAATTTTTATTAGTGACATGCAGCTGTCATCACTTTCATAAGACTTATACTGGCTATAAACTCAGGACTTCTACTGTCCTTATTACCATGTCTGATAAAACACCAGAAGTACCGTATCAAGTAGATTCTTCATCGTTTTGGCAGGAAGGCCTCTGATTCCTTCTGTTCATGAGCCACTTGGACTATTACAATCAGGCCAGACAGCAAGATACTCTTTCATTACAGGTGAAGGGTTTTTTATTATTTATTTTTAACACTATTATGTAAGGTAAAACCTAAAACCAAATGTTCTTTATGTAATAGTAAATAACTCCTTTATAGAATGGTAAAAATAATAATAATAATAATAATAATAATAGATTTGGGTTTTTTTTAATGTTTCAGCATGAGAGCTTTGCCTACTCCAATGCTGAAATAAATGACTAAATACACAAAAACTGATACCAATAGGAAAAGTTTACAAATAAGTAAAAAGCAATGTAACCAGGCCTTGAATATACATTAAAAGGAACAGAAGATTGAGAAATACAGACTTGAGAAAGGTTAGAAGAAAACTGCCTGCTAAAATTTGGTGATAACAGTATCCCTGATTAATAAGGACATGGGCTCTTAAGTTTTAGTTTAGCCACACGATAATACAACTACTACCATGTACAGAAATTCCTAATTACAATACAARCTTCCAAAACACTTCAACATAATATAACAAGAAATACTAAAACTTCCTAGTTTCAAACTGAAAAGAATGCTTCTGCGTGAGAAAAGTTGGTTGGACCCATCCTTTTAAGATACAGGCTCCCAGACAAAAACACCTAGAACTCTGAGATAGCTAGCCCACAATGAAATTCTTGTGTGGCTGAAGTAGTCTTTCACTTTCCAAAAGTATTTCTTGTAATTAAACATTTTTACATATAGAACATTACTGTACAACTGCAAAATATAACATGCCACTTTTGAATAATTCAACAAATGTTTAAGAAATAACATTTTGTTAAACTGAACATAGGACTGAGATCTTCAGSGTAAGAAAGGTACAAAAAAAACAAAACAAAACAAAACAAAAACAACCCTTTTCAAACAAACATCTTTTGTATACTGTACTAACAAAATCCAACCAACCAAAGGGGAAGGCTGATTTTATATACTACATTGCATTACTGAATAAGAACTAGAGATATTTTCTAAGATTAAGATTTTACCATAAAAGTGAGAAATGCTTCTCATAGCAGTTCTCAAAGTCTTTGTTAGATAACTGTATCAGTTCAGACTCAGAACCTCCGATTTTTTGCAGACAACCACCTTGTTTTTCTCAGGTCCTCTAATGGTCAAAGTATATGCAACTGTAAACTGAACACAGCGAGACTGCACAGAGACTGTGTTTCCACCCCCTCCACAAGAAGGGTGCTACAGAGACTATCCCAAGAGGCAGTTGACGGTTGACAGAGAGTTTTAAAATTCTGAAGCATTAATATAATACAGAAATAAGTGATGGAAGATGCAAGACATATGTTTTTCACAAATAAGACTTAGATTTTGGGGGACAAAGGTTAAGAGAGGAAAAATTAGTCCTACATATGATCTCATTTTACATTCAGATTAACATTTATTCTTCTGTTTATTTTTATAAATATTAATATACTGGAGCCTATACAGTCTTTGGCTCCTCACAATTATCATCAACTGCAACACACAGGGCTGACAGCAATGAACATGATTCTGAATAATAACAGCAGAGAAAGGCTGTAAGGAGATTGAGATGCAAACAGAAGAAAGGTAAAGCAATAATGTCAGGCACATCCAGCAGGTAAACGCTGTTGCTTATTGATGTGATCTTGCAAAAGCATACTTCCATGGGATTTCCTTTCTCTGAGGGCAAATGTTCTTGCCTTGTGTATCAGTACCTGGATTATTGCCAGGCACCACAGTTGTGATCTTGGAACTGATTAGCACAAAAAAATTTAAGTGAGGTCCGTAGCAGCAATGTGTTTTACTTAAAGACTAAAAACAATGAATGGAAACTACATAGTGGGGCATTCTCTAACAGACTTTTAAGTTGTATAAAAACAACTTTGGTTATAAGGAAGTAAATATAAAACATTACATAAATAATGCCTCAAATGGCCTACTAGATGACTCTTGGAATTCATCCTCTTCTCAAGTACTTCAGTTCCCACTGTAGGGGATACCAAATTATCAAGAACTTAAGACTTGGTAGAAGCTAATTTAACAGTATTTGTTTTCAAATACCTCTCTATTCCCTCTCTGCCAAAAGGTCCAATCTGTATTAAGCATTCTCTTGTTCTTCTATTGAGGGTATGCCACAAACGATTCCTAAAAAATGCAGCATTTTATACCCACTTCCTTACCCTCTATATTTCATTTTCAATGTTAACTGTTAATTTTACTTTGCTCATAATCAACCATATGTCTCTTATATCATYATTATTAACTCCATGTTATTTGTACTCTTTTTCACGAGACAGCTTCAGAGTACTGTCATAATTTTGCTTGATTGTCTTGATTACACAAGCATTTCTCAGGGTCAATGTTTTTGAGCATTATTCGGTCTTCTCTGCACTCACTCTGCTCCACAAATCCACCTGTCTCAACACTYGTAAACTTTGGTATCATCCTTTGATGAATTGATTTTCACTTCTCATATTGAATTTATCTATCACTGCATCCTACATCATCAATATATTGCTATTCTCTCGAGAACACTTTCTGCATACAAAATTTATGTATATACAAACACTCTACATGTCTTTCTATACAGGCAATCTGTTACTATGAGAGCTCTCCTTTTATACGACCACTCGGGACAAAATATCCCTACTTTGCTTTCTTGAAAGAACCACAAAAATAAACTCTTTCATCATCATGTACCTTCACTTTAAAACTTCCTAAAATCCTCTGATCTTTCTCTCTTCTTCATTCAGTATCCACATACACACTACTGTGAGATCTTCTGAAGTTTTTACCAATTTTATCATTTTCATTAAATTGCTGCTCACTTTTAATCACTTGGTCAAAGCGGTGGGGGGGAGGGAAGGGGAAGGATGGCTATTTATCTCCATTTGTAAATAACTTCCAGAAACGCAAGACAACTGTTTAGCCCTGAAAATTACCTAAGTGACAAGATCTGATCTACTGTAGTAAAACATAGTTAAAAAGAGGGCAGGAAAGAACAAAAAAAAAGGGGGGGGGGGAAGTCCTAAGAATGAATACTTGCCTAAATGCATGGAGCTTTTCCTATAAATTGCCTATATTGTTGTTCTTGCTTACACTATAACAAATTCCCTGAATATCCATGACATCGTCCACAAATTTAGAAGGGTAAAAAAGAAAAATCCCAAAAAATTCTTTTCAGAAAATCAACTGTAAGCCTGTACAAAAAAAACTTACCCATGTTGATTTTAAAAACAAAACCAAACAGGACTAGAATCTGCTAGCATGTCTCTCTGCTCCTAAAGCAGTCAGTGGAACCCTGATGCAGGTCTCCATGAAAGCAGATCTTTACAATTAAACACAAGCAAACGAAAAACCTACCAAAACCCCAAAACAGAGTTTATATCACTATCAGGGGCAATGCCAGCAGACACTCAGGGGAGAGCAGTACTGTCTGCTTCAAAAGGACACAGCAAGCTGCTACATAAGATAACAGCAATAATTTCTGATGTACATAGGCAAGAAAGAGAATGGATGACCTATGCTCTTTTCCACCCTCCTCTATGCCCTGCGGTAGGCCAAGAGGTAGAGGAAGGAGAGATGTACCCCTTTTAAATAACACATTGCTTTTATTCTCCAGAGACGTCAGTGTGGCTGACAGCTCAGATGAGAGTGACAATAAGCACAATTGCCAAACTAACACAGATTTACATTATCTTTGCCCAAAAAAATCCCACCAGTTTAACAGCAGAAATAATTCTAATCATAGCTGAGACAAAAAAAAAAATGTAGCTGCATGATAGTATCTGTAAAACATTGTATAAATTGCAGAGGTGCCTGAAAAGTACAGTTTGCCCACATCTTTAACTACCTCACCTATCCTCTGCCTACTAACCGTCATGATCAGAACTTACAGCCCACACTTCGGAGCAGTTTTAAACAGCAGCCATTGCTTGCACTCTGCTTATAGTAGGCTGAGTTTAAAAGTCCTCTTCCCAAATTATACAAGCCTAAGGCCCAGGACAAGCAATAGTTTCATATCATATATGATCATGTACTATGAAAAGAAAAGAGTACTTTGTACTTATTTCCACATGTAAGATACAGACTAGGTCTGTAAATCTTCATGTTTCTAGATATAAAAATTTCTCTCTGAAGTTTTGAAAGTTTGCTCAATTAAAATTTTTTACTCTCTTGTTATAAAATTGATTCTTAACATAGTATTAGAGGTGAGATAAGAATAGTCCAAATGAACCTACCCAAACTTAAGCTGACAAAACTTATGACATATCACGCAGTCTTTCACATGAAATATATATATATATGTATATAAATARTACAAAATCTATTTATTTTGTAAACACAAAGACATAAAATACTTACAAACATTACTCTTCTGCTAGTTTTGTCAAAATGACAATAGCATTTAAAAAACCCTTAGTATTCTACAAACATAACCTTCTTCACTTTCTTACATACAGCAACATCATAAAGAAGTATGTTTTCAAGTGAGACTTTTCTCACCATTAAGTTCTTTAAGGAAGGATAAAATCTTATACCTGATTATATGCAATGTTACGCCTTTATGGTATGTTAATGGTATGTAATGATAAAAGAGTAATTGTAATGATGACATTTTAAAAATCAGAATAAAAAATAGCAATTCAGCATTAATGAAAATATAAACTAACAGAACTGAAATTAATAAACTGTTCATGCAGCAAAGATTCAGAAGAACTACTAGAAGTTTTACATGAGTGAGTCAGAACTTCACTGTAGAAAAAAACAAGCTTTGGAAGGCAGATTGTCATGATCTGTAAAGTGTTGAGAGGTCTCTGGACTTGCCTCTTGACTCCTGGACTATCTTCATTCCGTAGTAACCCATCATCTGGGCCACAGGTCAAGTAATATCCTGTGGCCAATTCAAACGAGGGAGCTGGCCATTAAAGATGGTAATTTATCAGCATTTGATTACAAGATCTCTCTTCTACCTTCTGCAATACCTACTCCATCCACCTTTCCTAACAGTTTCCTTCATCAATTTTTCCACATTCCTTCCTTCTCACCCAGCACAATAATACACCCAGACTTCTCTACATTCACATCCATTCCCTTTGCAATTCAACTCACCCATGCTCAGATCGTCCCTTCCTTCTCATTAAAACATCTCCAAACRCCTTGTCTTCCCTCTTCTTCAGCCTATGGGTGGCTGAGAAGCAGACAGTGCTATTGGCCAGCAACTCACCAGTATACGTGCACCTTGGTGCCTCCAAGCTGTACGTTCGAATTGACTGGCTGCCCAGTAAGGATGGCTGCATTTTCACTACAGATAGTTGCCAGGTTAAGAGATTATGAAGTCTGAGGCCCTAAACCGTAACAAACACATACTATGACTAAACTCTGAGCCAAAAAAGCCCCGAGAACCACTTCCATCTCACCGCCTTCTACAGCGGAGCTCTTCACAACTTACTTTTCAAAAGTATCATGCAATGAGGCAACCAGATTAACAACCCTGCATGTTTATATTGCTGCTGTGTATTATATGGTATGTGAACAATCATATTTACATTGTGCCTACTTCACTATAACTTTCCATCATTATTTCCAGAATATAAAAAAAAGCTTTTAATCATATTTATTTTTATATATGGCAAGTGCTCTAAGATACCAATACTACAGATCACATTATGCTGGTGAAATTATAAAAACAAACAAGAAAGTTCTTTGAATTGGAAACAATCATAAGAAATAAAGCGCACACCAATAATTATATTAAATATATGGACTTTCAAAGCTAAGTTTGGATTGTCAACTACCATGTACCAATCAGTATAAAATATACATGTTTCCATATTGAATTTGTAACATAGGGTTTAAGTAGATTTTGAAAGCTAGAAATAGTTATTTATTTCTTCCAGTCAACTGGTGATCTAGTTTAAAAAAAAAAGCTGTTGGAATTTGGTAAAGAACCAAGCAGGCTAAAAAAAAATGCTTGAATTTGTGTAATCATATGTATCTATGATCAGCAAATCCCGCTGTTTTATAAAGTATATATATAAAAAAACACACACACACACACACACACACACACACACACACACACACACTTCGTGTCTGCAACTTTTACTTACATGCAAAGACCAGCCAAGGACAGCTAAAGAAACGAACTCTTAGTTTACATCAATTTTGGTATCTTAAGTTTTGATTATATCTTTCTTGATCTCACTTTAGATTTTTTTTCCTCCTGCTAAAGCAGATACATTCTGTATTAATACACATGGTCCATATCCTATACATTTGACTTACAAACAGACTACAGGACAGACACAGAATGCCACCAATTTCAGTCCAACTCTGAACAGAGATAAGACTCTCCCCCAGCAGAACCAAAAAGAATTCCACATGGGCAAACTCAGGACCCATACAAGCATCAAATCTCCATAAAACTAACTGTATGTTTTTGCTTTCTACTGAGCACATAAATTTGTGGACAATTAACATCTCAAGCCACATCACACACAAATATCCATTATAGGTGCATCAGTACATTTAGAGAGGCCAGGTGTTTGTTTATGGTTATATGCAGAATGGTAAGATTAAGATTAAAGTTACCTTTGTCTTTGACCATACTTAAGACTTACTTCAAAAAGAGCTGGACTTTCTTTAAAATGCAATTAAATTGTTTATTAGGGGAATGAAAGCTGCTACAGAAGAGCAAGATTTGAGCACTGACAAAATAAAAATAATAGATCTAAATAGAAAAAAAATCTCATATTAATCTAAGAATCCACATTTCTAGAAATGTAGCTATATTTTGGTAATAACGTATTGACCAGAAGACATATTAATGAAGTATTAGTGAATGCAAAGAAGCTGTTGTTACTTAGCATTGTATTTTGATTTTCTGATCTTGCACACTATTATTATGATTCTGTAGGTACTGATTAATGAAATGTCTTTCTAATAAATTACTTCATGGTATACACAGAAGCATATAGTGTTAAACAGGTTAATAAGTTTAGCTAAGTTTGAAAAAAAATAAATTATTTGGAAGCATTTGAAAAAAAAAAAGATGCTTAAAAAAAAAATACTCCAAGCTGTATGATAGTTATGGCCCTGTATATCCTCCAAACTCAATTAAAGACAATAATTTGTTACAGGATTCACCCTTTGCATATAATTGTGCTCAGAAACAAAATTCACTGGAAAAAAAAAATATATATTAGAGTTACAAAAATGACCTTGGAAGAGCAAATAAAAAATGCACACCACTGCTGCAATGCCTGACTGGGTCTGTGGAGTACCCAAACGCACATTTTTTGCATGTGTGAAATATCCATCAGATATTGGTCTGGATCCTGTGAATGCTACAGTTGCAGAATTTTTTTAGATACCATGGAATCTATTACTATTTTTCAGTAAAATTAAGTATTTTACTGTTGCTAGGCACCTGACATTTAGTGCTTTGTCCTCGTGCCCTTTTACCTGCATATACTTTCTTTCCTTCAATTCTTTTCCAATTAGAAATTTATTTAATTACAGTAAATATTTCATGTGCCATCTACGCATACAGACATCAAGGGGTCAAGGAACAGTAGGTGAATTCCCACTTGTAGTCAATACTGAGAAGGTGATGAAGAGACAAAACGATGTGAGCTAGGTAACCTGAGGAAACAGTACAGCAACAAGGATTCCCCTTTAGCTGACATCCCACATGCAAAGGAAAGGATTTTCTGATTGGCCCATGTGGATAGCGGGGAAAGGATGCCCAAGAAAGCACATCCAAAAATTCTTCAGAAATAACTAATATTAACAGTAATCAATTATCACATTAAACTGTTAGCCAGAACCATGTGTATTTATATGAGAATGAAGAGTATCTCACAGCGATACAACAGATTAATATTGTCATGGAACTTATTCCCATTTACCACAGAGAGTACAAGGCTCTATTATAAAGTATATACTCTAGAGACAAAGATAAGGTTGCACATTCAGACTTAAATTAGGTCAATCCTGACTTTTTCAGGTATTTACTGTGCAACTGTAGAATTATATGAGCCCAGACTGTTTATTTTAAATGTAAATTTTCCTAGGTTTTTCAGAGATGGTACTGGGGAGAAAACAGTATTCAAGAAACAGCTCTGCAGTCTCCAGGGTTTCAAAGCTCTACTATCTTCCCCAAAATTACAAAGAACAGATGTGAATTCTGTAACACAGAACTGTTTACCTGGCCACTGCCTGGATTCTACAACACTTAAKCGATGTCACTGGAACCCAGATAATCATGAACAAAATGAACTATATTTGGGAAGTATTGTTCTTAAGTTTATTTTCCAGGGTTTTGTGTGTTTGTTTTAACATCAATATAGTTTAACCCCCCCACATGCACACACAGTGCACAGACATATATATTCTATATCATAATCATTGCAACATACTCAGAACATACTAAATTTACCCCCMYACACACAATTAAATTATCATTACTTAGCTTAAGTCCCTAGGGGGTATCTTAAAAGAACAGTTACCCCAACACATCATGTCCTAATAACACACATTAGAACACTATTACAAAATACTCCTCAAAAGAACTTAGAGAGAGCTACTCACTGGAGTAACTGACTTAGTGACTTAGAGTTGAGAATCTCTATACATGGATTATCATGGAAGCACAGCAACCTTTGGACTGGAAGGCAGAGGCCAACGAGCAGACGTCACAGCATGTAACAATGGAGAAATACATACAGCCCTAAGTATGACCTATCTGAACTTCAAGCAAACAAACATACAAAAACTCTAGCAAACACTGTGCTAGAAAAGGTCTCTCCGAATCAGAATGATCATGTTACTAAACAGGATTTGCATGTATTTGAGGAAGCTATGGATTGACAACTAAGGCTGTAAATTAGTCTAAAAAAACTAAATAAATAGTTGCTCCTCCCACAGCAATAAAAAGGGGAATAATATGAACACAGTTCACTGTTGCAGAGAAACATGCTCCAGTGCATCATTCAACAGAACTCCATTCTGTTATAATTATAATGGTATACAATCCCTCTTGCAGCATAGTTGGCTTGTTCCAATTTATCTTGAGCTAAAATAAATTCATGCACATTCAGTTTAAAGATATGAAAACAAGTAGTTTCACTACTGTATTGCTGAAAATCTCATTTGTGTCTACTTAAACTTGAACTCATTGCTCCAAGGAGACTGTATTTTAGATCTGATACCTAGCTCACTAATCTAGTACCTCAAGCAAAGTCTAAGCTCACTGTTCTGGGTACCAATTTGTTGTCTTACTATCCTTCATTAAGATAAGTTTCTTTCTTCCAACTGTTCCAATATTTCTCTACTTAGGTATCCCCCATTTATCTATTCCCTAAAGAATAAAGATTGTTCTGCCTCTCATCTATGTTATATTCTCTGTTTTTCAACACTGCAGAGGGCAAACAGATTATGATAGTTTTATTTTCCTCACATATTCCTAATTTATATTCATTTTCAAATATTTAAGATATGACATAGAGGCATGAAAAGACACAATCCTTGCATTAAAAAGCTTACAGTCTCACACTTCTCTGTGAGATAGGTAAACAAACATCAGTATACTCACTTTAGAAATATGAATAAAAATATGGCAAATGATTTAACTAAGGCCACAAAATAAATATAAATCAGACTGATAACCAGAAACAAGATTTTCATGGGATCTCTGGCCTACACCCAATTCCCTTTGTGAACTGTATCTTCCAACAATGTGGACTGGTACAAGAGTTACTCCAAGTAGTCTCACTTAAGATGAAAAACACCACTTTGACACACTAAACAATCACAAAAGAGAGAAAGAAAGAAAGCAAAAAAAAAAAAGGCAAAACAAGACATAAACAATCCATCCTCATAGTCTGTCACATACTTTGTTTTCACAGTTTTACAATCCACAGATCACAACACTATCCTGTTTAAAAAAGGGAGGGGGCTTTACTCAGCTATTGACTAAAGAAGAATTTTAAAAGGTAGCAAATAGCAATTTTATGGATGGTTTAACTAAGACCCAGGAAGAAGAAATCTGCCCAACAGAACTGGATTCTAGCATTATAAAAGAAGGCTTTACTGTATTTGGATTTCACTCCCATTTGACATACAATCTCACAGTAATGGGCAGAACCTCTATGCATTTCTAGTACCTCACCTGTAAAACACAACAAATTATGCTTCTCTATTTCACTACTGGGGAAAGTGGGGAAGGGGATAGCAAAGAAAAGAGTATGAAAGTCTTATCTGTTGAGGTTTAACTGCAAATAAACAAGGCAATTAAAACCTACTAGCTGTAAAAGAAAGAAGACTGAAGAAGGCTGAAACTCTTTCTCTTAGCCCAGGCTTGTTCCACCTTACTAGGGGAAAAAGCAATACTCTTGCACTCCATACACACTCGTGATCTTATTGTAATGTGCCGATGATTTTTTCAAACTTAAGAAATTACCAAAGCTACTAATATTTAAAAGGTATAAATTAATCTTGATATTTTCAATTCAAGATTAGAAAATGATCTTAATATAGACTTTGCACCAATTATTAGAAGATTCAGTAGGTCTTAAAGTCATCAACAGTATTATAGTCTTTTAAAGTTATTAGTTCTGGCATCTGTCTAGATGCCACTTAAAACATAAATTTTCAAGTTAAGCAATTACAATTCTGTACAACATTCCTTGCCCTCCTCCTCCTCCCCGCCTCCCAAATAAACCCATATATTTCAGCTTAGCAGCTGTGATCTAGGTCACGATTTTAACAAAAGGCTTGCAGGAAAGTAATCAGGAAGAGAAAGAGTTAATGTATACCTCACTAAATTTTCACTATTTTTTCATCATTAAGAGAGGAGTTTACCCTCAGAAGGAGAAGCTTAGAAACTTGAGAGAGGCCAAATTCATCTGCATGGTATCACCACATAACTCTAAGGAAGAGTAATTTTATGGTAGCTATGTTCCCTCTCACCTGCTGCTCTCTTCAGAAAAGGCCTAATGCAAATTTGATAGTACAAAAGTTGCATCAACTTTTGAGCAGATTCCCAGCCACTCTGGCAAGAGGACAACATCCATCCAAATAAATAACGCATACTGAGAGACATTCTGAGATTTTTAACAACGAACATATTTAATCCCCCAAAATAAACATTTATAGCATGAACATCAACTAGCCTTGATTGCAAACGTGTCAATATTATTATTAATGTATAACTAAAACAAAATTCCCCAACTACGTAAATATCACTTAAGCCCTAAAAACGAGGTCTCAGATGTCTGACTGAAACACATTATAATTCTTATCTTAAGGAGGAAAAAATAATTTTAAAAAGATATAATAAAAATGTCATCCGCAGATTTGTTTTTCTGTCCTGCCAATTACTGCAGAATCTTCGACAAAATTAACTGCAACAGTTTTCTAAGGCRAAGTCTGTAGTATCACAATAAACATCTGTAGCAACGCAAGATGAAAGCCTTCATTACAGCATCATTCAATGACAGACAGATCCTGTAAGGTTATCTGGTCCATTTCTCTGCTAGTCCTGGATCATCACCTGTTGCACATGTTCTGCTGTCCTGACCAGACTAGTTTTGAATGATCCGTGGCATGGGTTTCCCCCTACTCTGCTTGGCATACTGTTTAGTAGTTGAATAACTACATCTTAATCTTAGCGTTTTTGTGTTGCTGTCTGCTCTGAATTTTCTCCCTCAGTTTCATCTCAGCTTAACTCAGCCCCTTATTTTAAATTCATCTCCTTTTAAGTACTCAGCCCCTTCGAAATGCTTATCATGTTCAGTTTTTTCACTCAAAATACTCATTTAGCCAAGCAAACTATACTTATTTCTCTCCCTCCATTTTTTGTTAACAAATCACTTAGCCTTCAGCCATTTAAAGATTTTGTTGCTCTTTTCTAAACTTACCTCAAGCTGCCTCACTTGTTGCAACGGTGCTGAAAGTAAAACAGTACTCCAAACACAGTCACACAATCTTATACAAAAATTAGTCTCCATTTTTTTTCAACACTTCTGTGGCTGCAATCTAAACTCATTCTGGCTTTCACAAAGTCTATAGAGCATATTACAAATTGGGGCCTGTTCTTCCTGTCAGAAGCATGCWCAAATACTTTTCATATGAAAGAGTTTGGTGTACACAACTGACAGGATTATCAGGCCCATGGTATCACTCCTATCCCTTTTCAGCAATACTGCTTTCCAGGTTATTCCCTCACAATGAATACCTGTTCTGGATTACTGTCCCTCAAATGTTGTAGCTTGCATTTTCCATACTAAATCTCATTTGTATTCTCCAACAATGCGTCTGATTTCTTTAGATAACTGTTCTTTATTTTTCAGCCCTCACTTCCGTTTGTAACTCTTCCCAGTTTATCATCATCCACTAACGTCACTAGGGTGCTACTCACTTTCTCATAAAGTTCATCAATATAGATATTAAGTATGCCTAAAATGGCTAAACTTGTATCATTACATGCACATGTAAGTACTGATGTTATTCTTTTAGACCCTAAAACTGCAGTGATTCACGAAATGTATTCTACATACTTTCCTCTATTTTTGATTATGGTTCTTCATTCCATTTTTCATTCAGATGATTATCCATATATAAATAATATGATAACATACAATTTAGAGACGTATTTGAATTTTAGTAAAATATGTAAAATACTAATACAGCTACAACTTTCCCTTCATCCACTAGGGCCTTGACCCTGCAATCAGATCTGGCGGGCAAGGCAGTCCTGTACTCATCTATACTCACTAATCTATGTGCAGATGCTGTTGCAGTATCAGATCCTAATTTTAAACATTAAACAAGAAGAAAGACCTTTTTTTTAAAAAAGTAGTTGTGTTTGGAAAATTCCAAGCTACTTATTCTTGTTTTTTGAATATATTGTCCATCTTAATAGAAAGAGTAGTTAGAACTCCCCACCAAATGTATCTAATTCTTCAGCTCATGCTTCTTTTTGGAAATCAGTACTATTACTCTATTTCTYAGTGGCATCTTGAAGATCAAATGACTTACAAATATCTTCATATTTTTCCAAGTACCCTATTTCTTGTCAGTAACTATTTCATATGGTCCCGATTTTTAACTGCTCACACTTTTCCATTATATTACATATGTAATTTTAGTTCAGTATAACAGCCTTATTTATAACACCTTTATTCCCCTTCTCATTTATAAACTGACCTGTTTTCTCCCTACTTCTATTTTCCTTTGGCTCCCCAGTATATACAAAAGCAAATTCTTACTCACTTTTAACCAGTATTAACTCATTTCTGCTGCCTTTACCAGTTTGCAACACAAACCTGCTTCCTATCTTTCACAAATTCTTTGCAGAATTTAGAATTACACTTATGCTACCTGACACTTAGTCTATTATTCCTTTCACATAATTCATCTTAATGCATATAAATATCACCTGAAAGCAAACTGATTTTTTATTCTTTTAGGCATACTTCATTTGCACATTTAGTTTATGAAGTCCCTCACTCCCAAAGAATAGATGAAGACCCATAACGGAAATAAATGCATCACTTATGCTTACATGAGAACCAGCAGAAACTTATACTAATGTATGAGGTCGCATCAAACCATTTTTTTGTAAGACTGTAACCCAATCAGCCATTAACATGAAAAACAGAATATATTTCATGTTAACTTCCCTTTTACTTACTATATGTCTACCAACTACCAGAAATGTAACATTCCTACATTACCAATATTCACATTTATTACCTCATATTAAAATATTTTCATTAGCATTATAAAATAATCTTTGGAGAAACATTCAGAAGATGCTTGATTAATTCACCTCAGTTGAGATGAAACATCTAATTTGCACTACATTCAAGGGAATTACCTACAGAACTATATTAACGAGTACAGTCTATCAGTGGTTATCGGCACTGTGGCTTTTGACTGCTCACTAAGAACCACAGTGCATAAATTATATCACCTGTCAGACAGCTCAGAGAAATGCAAGCAAAAAGTTTGAATGGTTGAGACCTTCCCTATACCGACAACTTTTTCCAGTGAGAGAAAAGAGGGCAGTGCAACAGAGAAGGGGTGATGAGATCTGCCTATCATATATTCAGTTATCATCTACATACAACCTATCAGAATTATATCAGAAATTCTTAAATTCACATCTTTAATGAACACTAGCATACCGAAGAAATTCRGCAGAACTCCACAACAATCAAAATGAAAGTTTTTTAAACAAAAAAACATATCTAACAACAGTCTAGAAAAAAGACGACTTTTGCAGAACGTTCAGTTCAATTTAGCCAGCAAGACTACTAACATCATACAAATAATTCAACTTTCTAAATTATTTAACCCAGAATTTTAAGTCACAACGACTGTGTTAGTAGAGATAATATATCAAAAGAAGAAAGTGGTCCATGTAGTTTGAGATCTTATCTCAGCCAACATGGTATGCTGGATGTTTTATGGAAAGAAACAACTTTTTATCATCACAAACCATCACAGATCCAAACCTGTAAATGTATTCATGTAGGTGTGCGCAACTGAATCCGTATGAATTCAACAAGATTTCATCTGTCATGCAGGTCTTTTACTTTATAGAACAAGGATACAATGTATGATTGGATAAAAATTTAATATTAAGTTAATAGGCCTCAATTTGTTTGGCTTTGTTCGCAAAGTCATTACAATAGTGAGGCCAAGATTATAGTCATACTTGAGACTCGACTCCTAACAGGAACTTTTTTTTTCCAAGAGTAATTGCTCAGCAGTTCATGAAAATCTAGTCTTACAAGAAACCTCAAGTTAAGTTCTCCAACACAGGCACACAAAATCCTTTTAAAAAATTCAACATTAGAGATTTTTTTTTTTTTTTAATTTTCCTATAACCTATCCTCCAACATACCTTCTAGGTTAAAGCTAAATGAATGTTAATCTAGCAGATACATAAACATGCATGTGTGCGCACACGTGTGTGCGCACATACAGAGAGGAGAGAGAGTCTCATTATTGCATACGGAGGGAGATGAACTCAGTTAGGAAACACTTCACATCCAACTTAMAGTATAGTAGAAGCAACAGTGAGTAAAGCATTAAATCAAAAACAAAACAAAAAAAAAACAACTTACACAGGCTATTCTGAAATAAACAGTCAAATCACAGAGATATAAAAAGCAGGCATTTTTAAAAGATCATTCTTAACTGTTTATTCATATTTTCTTTCTAAAATCCACATAAACTTTTAAAACTTTTAATTATTTATAATGTGATCATTTACACGTTTTTAACAACTGTATTTTTAATAATGTCTCGATACCATGTTAATAATAAAAATTATTTTTTGTTRATTCAATTCAAAATTAAAAAGTAATATTTAAAATAGATAGTCATTACGTGGCTAAATCACCATTATCTTAATTATGTTTAGCATTACAACATATAAACACATTCAAAATGCATATGAAACACAAATGACCTATGACCTTCTAACTGCAGAAAGTAGCAGAATATTTTTAAAATATGGAAATAAAGAAGAAAGGGTAAAAAACAAAAAATTACCATTTTGCAAATTACATGTAAAATCTAGTCAAGTTACAGACTACATGGTCCAAGAACAACCAAAAAACTCAAAAAAGCAAAAACCACATTCTACAATCCAACACATCTTTCACAATCTCTCCCAATACTACATATTTCAGAAAAATAATAAATAAACAAACAYAGAATCCTAAGATATCCTCAGGTGAGCTTCCCACTTCATTCCTGGGCCTACTAGGAATCATAAACTTTGCTAAAGCTACTAACTACAGTAATTTATTTTCTTAGTCTGGATATTAAAGAAATCATATGTCATCATCAAAATAAGAATAATTCAGTAACTACAGGTATCTGACTAAGGTTTTCCAGACTTCATTGTAACTCAATAACTGCTCTACAGTGCTGTGAACTCTACAGCTTCAAGCTGGAAGTCAATCTAGGACAACCAATAGAAAGTGCACCTGTACAATTACTGCATTTCCTAATTCAGAAGGCCAAACATGAGACAGATAAAGCTTGTGCGTATTCAGATCACCAACACACAAGTTCAAAAGCCCATACATCTTTTGTACATACTGCACATCTATTTTATCATTTACTGCAATGAAAAATACCACATATACAATTCAGAAACACAAAATTGGATTCCCTAACCAATGTATATTAAGCTTCATTCTAAATTATTCGTATACAGCATCTAAAAAAAAAATCTGTACATGTAACACTTCATTTTTAAATCTTTCAAAGAATAATCACCAAAAGTTAATCAAAATTAATTTCTAAAAAAAAATCTAGTAACTTAACAGTAATGCACAGTTATTTTAAATATTCAATATAAACTCCATGCTACATTAAAAAAATAATCTGTATCACTTTAAGGAATGTAATCTTACTTTTAAAAAATTGCAGAAACCTAGTATTTTTCCAGTAACAGAAAAAAAATATATTATTTAGCTCCTTGTACACAAAAAACAAAAGTAATGTACGCTACTAAAGATTGATAAAAATATGATTTATCCAAAGCATTCTATCTTCCTGTAAATCCATTTTCATCCAATGTCTAACCTTACAGATTAGTAAATGAGTTTACATATATGAACACATTTCACCGCTCCAAAATTAAACTAAGTTTCAGTAACTACATTAATATGATCTCCCAGTAACTGTCCTTTAGTACTGCCGTTCTAAAATAATCAATAAAAATGGCTCTGACGTGTATTGTTTATATACTTGGGATCCCTTGAAAGTTTAAGGCTTACAAATGTAAAATACAAATATAACATTTGCAAAACAGAATCACTTTTTACTGATCACCGCAACAGACCAATAAGAAATTATAAGTTTTGGTTTATTTTACTGCACTTTTCAAGAGTAGAGGCATTTTTATTATTGCACACATTAAAAACCAAATATAATCCCATACTCAATAATACTACTGCAAGAGCTGGATAGCACTTACCGCAAGTAATACTGTTTTAAAGCGAAGGCAGCGTTAGAACAACTTCTGGGAAAGTTAAACTCGTCTACAATTTCTCCCCACTGATTCTTCTCAGATACCTGTCAAAAAAACAACACACAGACCGAGATACACAACATACACATAAAAATGTCGTTGACAGTGAACACCACGAAGAAACACACGCTTCCATGAAGCAAATAGATAAATATATAGGCAGAAAAAAACAATAAATACATATGTATATGGGATATAGGACTATATTTCTAATTGACAGTCGCTGACATTTTTCCTTCGGGTATAATCCTGCCTCCCGACGATATTAAAAAATAAAATAAATGAATAAAAAAAAAAGCCGGGGTGGGGGGAGGCCGGGAGGGCTGTATTGTTTTGGGGTTTGTTTGTTTTTGTTTTTACTGCCTGGACAATAACCAATCGGGAGTCCCTCTGTCGCCCCCTTTTAAATCCTAACGCGGTCCGTTAAAAACCCAAAGAAGTTTAAAATAATGCGCGGAAGTCTCRGCGGGGGCGCCCCCTGGCCTCCGGGGCGCGGGGGCGCCGTCCCCACGAGCCCCCCCAAGACACAGCCACACACACACAGAGGCCTTTCTTTTGAGGCCTACATTTCTGTCCCTAGCCTTGAAGCCTAAAGATGGCTATTTGATTACACACCGTCTTGGGTGCCCCTTTTGTTATTTTTCTCGGGGAAGGGCTCGCGGGGCAGCGCCCGGCCCCCCCCCGGCTGCGAGGATCATTTCCTAGCCCATGCTCCGTGCCGATTATCGATGTTAAACATGCCCGCTAATTTTGAGTTGCACTAAAACTGCGCTCAGACTCTCTCCTCTCTGTCTCTCCCTGTGTGTGAGGGAGACACAGGCACACAGAGCTGCAATCGCAAGCGAAAGAAAACTGCCTCTGCCGGACCCAAACACTCCGCTCTGCCCTCGCCTTCCCGCGGGGAAGGGGGGGGAAGGGAAAGGGGCTCCGGAGGAGGAAAGGGAGCGCAAACCGTGCGCACACTGTACCCCCACGGATCCCCCCTTCCTCGCTCCGCCAACAAGGCCAAGCCACCAACCTGCCTGTCTGCTTGCTTCCTTCTTCCACCCCCCACCTTCTCTTACCGGCTTTAAATAGCACCGTTCCCGGCCACCCCAGCTCCCCCCGCCGCCCCCGGGGGTCAGAGGAGACTTTTGGGAAGAGGTTAGTGGGAGGGAAACCCAAATTAAAACTTCCACTCACCTTCCCAAATCCGCCTAAAGTGGTGACTCTGGTGTAGAGAGCGTGAAGATCCAGCTCCTTCCCACCCACCACAGGGATCTTCTTAAAAGGAGACCTGCCAAAGGAGATACACACAAAACACCACAACTTGTCAGCTCTGCCCCCTTTTCTCCCCTCGCTGGGGCTGCCGTGTCCTTCAGGGAAGGGGCTGGAAGTTGGATCTAGTCGGTTTAAAAGCCTCCCCCCCTCCCGTTCCATCTCCCCATTTTCCTCACCCTCTGCTGTGGTGAAACTGCCGCAGCTCGTCCAGGAAAGCGAGTCCCTTTCTCCGCTGGTCTGCTTGGTTTTTACCCGTCGAATTTGCCATTTTTGTATTAAAAAAGGTTTTCTTAAAAAAAAATCCAATTAAAAAAAAAAAAAAACGACCGACAACAACAACAACAATCCCCGGCTCCTCCTTGTCTTTAAGAGACCCAGGTGCCCGTGCTCGGCCGGGGATCAGCCATGGAGAGGGGCTTGTTTAAAAAAAAGTTTAAAAGGAATAAGGGAGCCCAGAGAGTGTGGTAATTGCGAGTCCTGTCTCCACACAACACACAGGCAGAGAGGCAGGGAGGGAGAGGGGCACCTCTCAGTAATTCCTCCTCCTGCTGCTGCTGCCTCTCTCAGCACCACAAACCCAACCGATCCAGCCTGCACATGAGACTCAACATGGTGCTGCTGGATCACACAATGAATTGGGTTACTGTTGTGGTGGGGTGGGGGGGGAGCCGGAGTGAGGTATTGACAGTGTGTGTGTGTTACAGACGCGGCTCCATGCAGCCTCCCTCTCCCTCGCTCGCTCCCTCGCTCGCTCTCTCACACACACACACTGTACAGCTACGGCAGCGGCGGCGGCGGCGGTGGCGGCGGCAGCGGGATTCACTTCTCTTCTCTCTCAGACAAAAAGATCTGAGGCCGCCGTGCTTCTGCCTGGACGAGAGCGCAACACAGCGGACCCCAGAGGCCGGTCCCGGTACTGCACAAGGCAGCTCTAAAGGCAAAAGCCAGCACAGCCCCAGCAAGCAGTTCCTGGCGGGGAACAATAGGCTCCTCTCGCCGCTAAGGGCTCATCTGCAATGTGCCGCAAACTTCACACAAAGCCGGGCGGAAAGAGGCAAGGCAGAAGGAGCAGAGGGAAGGGAAGGGAAGGGAAGGGAAAAAACGGCTACTACCGGTTGTTCCAGGGTTAGGGGCAGGGGAAATGTTCCTTTCTTCCGCGGCTTGCAAAGAAACATTTCGCTCCCCGCGCTCGCTCCGGGCGGGGGGAGCAGAAAAGGTGGATTTGGAGAGCTGAACCGAGTATTTTAATTGGACTAAATCAAACGCAGTGAGTTCAAGGGGAGGGAAAACAACAACTGAAGGGGGCACTGCTGGATTTTGACTTTTGAAAAACTTTGAGTCCCCCAGCCCGAGGTGTTTCAAAGGGCAGGAAATCTCCCCAGATCAGACAGGGGGTTAACTGCTCTGCTGGAAGGAGAGCAGCAACCCCTGATTTTAAGATGTGGGACATTTAAAACTTCCCAAAGTGCAACACGGAGTACTTTCCCAAGCAAGGGATGCTCTGGCTAGGTATGCCAGCAGGAAATTGAACTCTAGCTCGCTCCATAAAATATATATATATATATATATTTTCTTTCTCTCAGAGGTACTGTGACCTGTAATTAAAGAGCTTTAGGACTACCGTGCTGAATCCAGGCCTTACATGTGTTTCTGTGTATCAATGAACAGAACATAAGGCATAAAATTAAGGAGGAAGGACTTGTCCGTCACCCTGCATGGGCGCTTGCCGAAAAGTGGCACTGCAGGCCGCTTTCCCCCTTTCTACAATATTGTAAATACATGTAAGCGGCACGTATTGGCCCCCCAGGAGCCTGGGGGAATACCGTGCTGGAATCCCGCTCCATGTGGAGCAGGCACGAGCCGGGAAGGGCCTGTGCCGCATGCGGTGCCTCCCATCTAAAATTTGCTCCTCGTGAGAGCAAGCAGCGATCCAGGTGGGCATTTGTCCTTTCCTTACAAGTAAACAGAGCTGCAGGTGAGCACTTGTTCCAGTTTAAGGGACTCCAGAGAAACATTTGTCCCTCACAAGCAATACACCGCAATCCAAGGCCGTATCAGGCCTCCAGTTTTCTTTAAGCAGAACTCCTCATTAAAGTCAGTAAGGAGCTGTGTTTTAAAATCAATGGCACATTATGGCCCCAAGTGAGCACTTAAAGGAAAACTATAATTCCTTTCTACTCCATGTACTAACTTAGTTCGGGAAAGAAAACATTTTTTCGAAGAAGGTATTTTTTTTCCTTTCAACTTGAATGCTGTTTCAGCTCAAATATAACCATAGATACAGGAAGATATAGTAAGATGCTTGGTAAGATTTGCCCTCAGGTCACACTCATCGCGGGGGCGGGGGGGGGGGAGAAAGGAGGGAAAGAAATTGCTCGGTTTCAAATTAATAAGCAGGATAGAAAGTCGCCCTCTCTGTGTAGATGGAGTGGTGGTGTGTGAATTTCAGCGTAAGAAATGCTGCGTGTCTGCTCACTATTGCATTAAGAGCCCCTTTCTTAAATTAGACCAGCAGCAGATCCTGATCTGCAGATCGTGTCCGTGGCACTTGGAGTTTCTGCTATTTCAGCAGTAGCGTGCATAAGACTCCCAAAGCCCGGATAATATGAATGAGAAAGGTTCAAAACAAGTAAGCGACTGAGGGCGCAAACCTCTCGCTGGAGCGCACCCAGCGCAGCCTGCCCTCCCGGCGGGGCGGCGGCGGTACCCACGCGCGGGGGGCTGCCCCGGGCTGGGGGCAGCTGGCGCAGGTGAGTCACTCGCCGGGCCCGCCGGCGGCGCGGCGCGGCGCGGCGGGCGGGGGCGCGGGAGGCGGCGGGGAGGACAGGCAAATTGCGTCGCGGGGCTCGGTGGGTTTCCATGCGGAGCACAGCAATTGCGCACGGTCCCTTACGTAACCGTCAGCTGGGGATTCCCTAGAGGGGGTCACTTTATTCAACCATTACACAGACCCCGGCCGCCGCTCCGGCGCGCCTGCCGTTGCCGCCGCCGCCGCCGCGGAGGCTGCGGCTGCAGCTAGCGCAGCGGCTCCTCACAAAATGGCGGCGCCCATGGAAGCGGCAGCCCCATTTTGTGCCCGGCAGAGCCTGTCAACAAAACGCCGACTTGGCCAAGGCTGAGGAACAGAAGGCGGCGGCTCGTTCGCCTTACAGAGAGCGGAGGGAGGAGAGCGAAGGATTTCACCGCCCTCCYGCCGCCGAGAGGAGACTTTCTATAAAGTGTGCGCGTTGGGGGGAGGGAGAAGAGGGAGGTGAAGGGGGGACGCGAGCAGCGAGCGAGTCAGAGGCTGCGTTATCCCAGTGCGGAGCTGCCGGTGCCCCGGCGCAGGGCGGGGGAGGGGAGGAGGAAGGCAGGCGGCCTTGGCGCTGCCCACGCCGGCTTCGCCGCTCGCTCGGCTCCGAGGGCGGCGGATGCTGCGGGAGCCGCCGGCCGGGCCGCGGCGCGGCGGGAGCCCGGCGCGGCGCGGAGAAGAGGCGCGGTTGGCCGCGCTCGGCCGCCTGCGCAGCCCGGGCGGACGGAGCCTTTCTGCAGGATTGTGGCGAGCCTGTACTGAGTGACAGGGCGGTCTCGCTCCTTGCCTAGCTAACTAGGTCACTGTCAGCACTTAATTACTGTTTGTTTCATTTTAGTGCGTGCCTTATGAATAAACCGGCTATTAGGCTGATGCTGCAAGTAACACTATCCAGCACCAAGGTACAAAATGTCTGTATTGGGCTCTAATCTTGTGATACCAGCTTGATAATAAYTACTGTTTTACGTTAACGATGTCTTGATTCTTATATATAGCTTGGTTCTTCAGCTTATAGCTGAAATAGTTGCAGATTCCCTGTGATAAGATTATAAAGCTAACGTTTGTATTATACTGCTATTTTTATTATGTTGACGAGGGCTCCTCCCCCACTCGGGGTAGAGAAAGGACTAGTGAATTAAGACTTTTTTTTCTTAATTTATCAGACTTAATCAGCATGCATTTTAATGATTCTAAATAAAGGTGATGACCTATTTATGATAGAAGTGCTAATAATGATTTAATATACCAAAATTACAGTGATAATAAAGTTAAGAAATATCTCTTCTTATTGCATATTAAAGAGTCATAGATTAAATGTAAGTAAAAAGAATGAAAATACTGGAAAAAATATTTTGTTGATCTCTGTATATTACCTGTAAGATCTCTGTATAGTACCTGTAATTGCAAATTGAATTCATCTAAAATGTAAAATAAAATCTGTATGACTATAAACTGTTTACAAAGTTAAGATATATAATGAATTTTGTTGTGTAAATGTTATGTGTGGCGTCAGCATTCTTGCAGACAGGGCAGATGCTGTAATTGAATTGTCACTATTTGGTGCTTAAAAAAAAARGGCTTAACTGTGTGAAATTAATTTTCTTTCCTAATAGCTGTAGCTCTATGTTGTAGGGTTCCCCCCCCACCTTGAATCTTTAATTTTATGCTTGCTACCTATCTGTCCAACTGCTGCTATCCAGAGACCAGGCCGCAATTGCTCTTACCAGTGTGTCACTACCTCTGCTTTTGCTTTCTCATGGCTGAAATTCTTGCTGATTTCCATCTTCATTTCTGTTCTTGTGGCAACATTACATGTTGATTAGAGTAACTAGTATCACTAGCTGAATGTGACTTACATTAAATCTTTGGAAACTGAAGTCAGTGTTATTTTGTGTGTGTGTTTTTAAAAATGCATTCTTTTAAATGAGCTTGATAAGAAAGTAAACCTGCTTTTTCTTAAGAATGCAGGTAGTCATGTATAGTTTGTGTTGATTTTTCAGATTACACCTAAGAATTACTGGATCAGCATTTGATAGAGGAGAAGCAGCCAGAAACTTAGTGGTGAATTTTAGTGATGTTGATCTGAACCTTTTTAATAACAAACATTAAAAGTGTTGGAGCTAACTGCATATGTTGGGCTAGAAGAATTCACTGTTTGCACAGCTTGCTGTGACAAATGTACTCTTTAACAAGGGCCCATTTACTTAGCAAGATATTAGTCTTACCTCTCCTTACTGAATAATAATTAATTTTCTTTTTACTCTTCAGTTATTATTATTGTATTATTACTCTTCTTTATTACTCTGTGTTAGTTCTTTTTAAAGAGGCTATTACTTGGTATAGCTTATGAGCGGCTAGTCATCAATTCTACAGTGTTTAATCATAAATTAGTTTTGTAAGTAAAAATAAATAATAAACAGTACAGCAAAGGTGGCAGAGCAAATGTACACTTGCACGTTTATACACATGTCCACTAGTTAGTAGAACTTACTACCATTGCAGGCTTGTTCTAGATAATCTCTTAAAGAATACTTTTATGCTGAAAATAACTAACTTTCTAAGGTGTTGATTTAAATGGCTTGTGATATTTCCCTCCTAAATCACTTCACGTTTGTCTTCCTTATATTAAGCTTTTTTTTTAATTAGTGCTACTCAGGAAATAAAAACAGATGGAAAAAATGGACTACATAAATATTCTTGTAACATTAAAGACATCATTTAATCAATTTACTTAAATATTTACATATAACTTGTTATTTGATTGTAATTTTCTAATACTACTGTTTTTTCACAAAGATTTAGCTGTTAGAATCAAGGAATTTTTCGATCATCTAGGCTGTAAGTTAAAGACACTTCAAAAATGAGGGTTTTTCAGTTGTGCAATGAAGTATGAAACATGAAGCAGGAAAACCCTAAATGCGACTGAAGGAGAAGTAAAAATAAATACGTAAATGCATTCCCACTTGATTTCAAAATTGCAGTGCTTTTGAAATCGTAATTCTTTTGTAGGTCTTGACATATGAGTTCAAAGCGCTTCGGGTTGATGGTACTTCAACAATAAGTTTAGGAAGACTATCGAGTTCACATCCTTTTCTTAAATTTAAATCAGGGCAAAAATGCTTGCTTCATTTACTAGGGTATTGTACCTGTAGCACAGATCAGGGCCTGAATGGTGGAAAACATTTTGAGGTTCTAACAAGTATTGGTCTGCAGTGCAGTAAAAGTAATGGATGTCCTAATGGCAAACTGGTGCAAGTTTTTTAAAAGGAAAACATATTTGCAGTCAATAAATGACCTGACTGAAGCATTACTTTGTGATTACCTGTGTGTTTGTGTGATCTTTTAGATGTTACACCTCCCATATCACTATGGCTGTACTTGTTASCTGAAGTAGCACTAGGGTAATTCATGTTTCTGGTTGGATGCGTGAAAGTTTGATTGAAATGCAAAACTGAGAGAGTTCTTCTGAATGTTAAAAAGGAACTGTGCTCAGAAATAGGGAAACTAYCAGGTTAAATTTGGCTCAAACTTTAAAAGCTTTTATAGAGTAAGAATGGTGGTATCATGGTAGGGGGAGGTCTAGTTACTTAAAGCAGAAACTGTAAACTTCATAACTTTTCATAATATTTTAGATGTCTAAGTGATAAAATGCTCCTAGTGTGAGAATTCTCAGTACTGCAGACCGTCTACCAGAAATATTTGCTCATAACGTAGCCCTTCTTGTCTATTTTTTTTGCCAGTTTAAGTGGCAGTCAAAGGTAGCTAAACACATAGAAATTTCTCTGAGTAAGTGGTTGTCTTAGTTAACTTTTTATATTGGCATAAAAGAAAAGGGAAGTAGTTCATGCAACTGTGTGGACAGATGATACAAATGACAACTTATGCATTTTAATATATTTTGCAGTAACTTTTTTAAAAATTTAAGTACTAAATGAAAGTAATACTGATTAAACAACACTTTAACTGGTCAGTTGAAATAATTCAAACTAAGTATTTAAAAACAGTGAAAAATGTATGACCATCTACAGATATACTCTAAAAGGAGAGGGGGAAAAAAACTTTTTTTGTTTGTTTAATTATAGTTCTCAGTCTATCTGTTGATGATCTCCTTATGGATTCTGTTTTACAGACTTAGTGATAAGTGAGCAAGAGTGCACTGAATGCTGTTCTGTTGCCTGGATAAATATGGAAGTATCCGTATTTTTGGATTAACTGAAAGAGGAAAAAAAGCTCAAATTTACTGCATTGGTTAAACGCTGATGGGACACCTAACTTGAAAATTACACTTAAAACACTGGACTTGTGTTTACCTGTAGTAGCACCTAACATAAATGAATAAAGCTAGTGAGAAACAGTTTTTGAAGTTGTTTGCATATAAAGAGCTATCAGATGTAGTCAAGTATCAGTTCCTCTTGCTTGCAGTAACATGATAGTACTTGAAGCCCTTAGAGGAACTTACGAGTGTGGTTTATGTCCAGGGGCTACAAAAATGTTTTTTAGGCTGAGCTGCTGTTCTCTCTGAATTTTGAGTCTTAAGGTGTGTGTTACCYAGAATCTTGTTGCAGACAGAGGATAAACAAGGATGCTTAAGGAAAAAAGTAAAAGAAACAGGGTGTATATGATCTTGTGTATATCCTCCATCAGCTGTCAGTCTTGAGCCTTTCAGAGCTTGTGCCAGGATCACTATGTTTGAGAGCCACTAATGCATTGAGCTGAGAGAATGTCTTAGGTCTGAGCTGAGATGTACTAAGTACTGTATAGAGGAGAGTGAACTGAAGTCCATAAAACATTCTTACCCTTACCAAGAGACAAAAGTGCAGTCTCAGAGTATTAGAGCTAGCAATGCTAAACTGTATTTACATGAAATAATCTACTTAGCTTTGTTCTTCTCTAACTTACGTGCAGAGCTGGGAAGCTATGCAAGCCAGGGAAAGGTTCTCTCTGTGAGACTCCTTTGCATGTGTCCAAGAACAGTACAGAAGCTGGAAGAAGTCCTTCAGTCCTGGTGAAGAAGGAGAAAGGAGGCTGAAAGAAAATGTTTGCCCAGGCAAGGGAATGAGGAAAATGGTAATGTTTTAAGTGGGACAGAACTCTCTAAGGGGCTCTCAACAGTGTATTAGGTGACTTCCACTTCAGATAAAACTCCTTAGGTGCAGTTAACGAACAATTTATGTTTCCATCTTTTGCCGAGTAATATAATACTGTAGTTATTCACAGTTGATTTGTGTTCTTCAGGCTTTCTTTATAGTTTTAGAAATTTTATTTTAGATACTTGAACACAAATTTCCAGTGACATAAGTCACGTGCTGCACAGGGAACTGCTTGTAGTATATGACCCAATACAAATAGTTCTGGGTATGTTTTTTTGATGCTCCTGAGCTTCAGGTCTCTGTGAATGAAACTTCTTCCCATGTCACTTCATCTTTGATCAAGTTACTGTAATGTTAGTTTACAAAGTCAAAATGATGGGGTTTTTTTAATGCTGCAAGTTTAGCTAGGTTTATAAGACAATAAAAGTGAAGTAAGCCTGTCTGTGAATGAATGCCTTGGAATACTGTGTTTGATCTCCTACTTGCATTTTAATAAATCTAGGTTMATTCTTTGCTTTAACTCTAAGAAAGTGAAATAATGTGGGTCATAGTTTTTCCTTCGAGGTGTTGCCAAGCTATTACAGAGTCCCATTACGTTCCTTTGGAATTAGTTGTACTTAGCATGTATGAAAATGGTGCTGTATGTCTTTAATCCAGGTGTTTGTGTCATGTTTACAATACTATACAAAAATCATAGTACATATTTGATAACGTAAGTTTTCCACATTGTTTAAGCATTGTGCTGAGGAGTCCTGTCCTTTGGCCAAAATACGCTAGTTAAGCTTTCAGAGAGGGTTTCTTATTATCATTTTTTTAATTTTGAGTAACTGTGACTGAAGCCAAAAATCACATCAGGATCAATTTCTTTATTTCTAGAAGAAGTTATTTAGACGTTTGATTTTTTTTTCATTTATCCATAGCCTCTTGAGATTAAGTCCAATAGTCTCTATCTGCAACTGAATATTAAAATTTATATATATTTCTTAGAAGCAATGTCAAAAAGATTGAAAAGTTCAGTGCTCATTACTTAAGAACTTTCCATCTGCTTGACATCATGCCTGTGTATTACAGTAGTCCAATTATATGGTCATATACCAGCCCCTTCCCCCCAGCTCCTTGGGTCCTTCATTCAGTTTGAGGTGGTTCTTGTGCTCACTGAATTTAAAGAACAAAGAGGACATGCCTCTATCTGCATGATGTTAAATCTTGATCTGAATACAGAATGTATTTGTTTCCTTACAGGCTTTTCTAGAAAAATCACTAGTAGAGTATCTGAATGCTTTACATATATTAATAAGTTTTCAACACCCTGAAATAGTAGCGTTATCATCACTTTAAAATTGAGAAAGCTGAGGCATAGAGGCATTTGATAGAAAAATAGCTGCTAACTTGGGGTGCTCTTCATTTAGTTGGATATAATGGATAGAATTTACAGGTTATTCAAGAGTAAGCTCAGAAATGGAGGTACTAGCCATAACTCGAGAGCCGTGTTAAATTAAGCTGTAAGGTTCCTGTTTAATTTGTGCATTTCTGTTGCCCTRTCTGCAATATTAGGGCTTTCCTGTTGCAAGACTATTGTGATGTTATGTTCTTTGAAATGCTTGAAGTGCTCAGAAGCTGCAATGGTGGAAGCAATATAAATATTCTAGATAGTGGTTGGTATTTCTGACTTTTGTTTCCAGAGGCTTAAATTTGGAATTTGGAGAATGAGAAGCACTTCCTTAGAGGGTGCCAATTAGATGTAAGAGATTTGCTACTCTGAGTAAATCCCTGAATAAAACAAGGATAGAATCTGGGTATACATATAGCATTAATTTCCTTTACCATCCATCCCAGCATCACCCTGTGTTCCCCTCCCCCGTGAGGTCTACATTTTACCCTGTTGGTGTTGTAGGTAGGCATCCCTCCTTTCCACTGCCTAGATGCCAGAAGAGGGAGCACTGAGAACAGTGGAGCCCCAGCCTTAATTCCAGTCCCCACTGCCACCTCAGGTGGTAGTAATATTACTCAGGTGTTACAGGACTTACCTGCAGCATTGCTTAATGCCATCTAATTTTTAGAAGACTTAGCTTCTGGCTTCTTTAAAAGTTTTGGTCTTTTTTTTCTTTTTTTTTTTCTTTTTACTCTGTGTGTGCAGAATGAGATTCAAAAGCTTGCTGATTTATCTTGATGTTCAATAGGAAAACTACCCAAAAGGCATATCCCTGATTTAAAGTCTACTCTTCCACTAAATTTCAAATTCTAGCTTCAAAGTAAAGAAATCATAGGCCCTTTCAAGTATATTAAGAAGGTTTTTTCTTGTAAGTGGATGGTGAGTAAAAGTGAGGGTTTTTTTTCCTCCAGTTCCATTCTTACATTCACCTGATCCCTTCTTGTGGAAAGTTTTTTTTTGAAAACATCAGCTTGAGGCAGACGTGTGGCCTGGAAAACGTCATCGCAAATAGTTGAAAGTTCAGAAAAACATCTTCAGTTCACTCTTACAATAAGATGTCTTGGAACCTGCAGTCCTACAAAAGTTTAATTTTGAAAATGTGTTGTAGTAGCCATTTTGTTCCATTTGTATTTATAGTTGCTGTACACAATCTATAATGTAATTGCAACATATCTGTAAGCTGTGCTAAAGTATAGGAATTTAGCTATTGTGTGTATCCCCCTATTCTTTTGTCTTCTGCTCTTYCTAATATCTTCCTAATGCTACACAGAAGCAGACACAAATTGCAATTCTGGAGTGATTTGGGCTGATAAGCACAGGTTATCCCAACATAATACTAATTGCTTGGAAGAACACAGCTGTATGTATAGTCACTACATAAAAAGAGTATAGCAAGTGCTGTACCTGTAATCAAAGTAGTAAAAATATTCTTTATACCAGTGATTTTTGTGGTGACTTCTTCAAACAGGCTTAGGGCTACAGACACCTAAAGCAACTGTGTAGTGTTAGGTAAGGTTAAATGGACAGGCTGACCTCTTGAGGTGTATCCATTTGCTCTGCAGAGCTGTGATCGTTACATTCAGTGTTGCCTATGGTATTGCTCTTCTAGAGGAAAGTTACAAAGCAGAGGATGAGGCATTCAGGGGTGGAACAGTCCTCGTTCAACTGCAGTTACAGCATCTCAGTCCAGACCGCCTGGAACAGTTTGATCAACTAACTGGATGTTCTGGGAAAACTCTAAAATGACTWTTTAGTTCAATACTCTGCTCAGGGGGTTATGGTGGTTTCACAGCTAACAAAGGCTTGGTGTASTAAGTTCTATTTGCTATCTCCGTTTTTGTTTGTTTAATTGTTTAATTTAAAGGAAGGATTGTCTGATGAATGAGCCTAATATTAAGAGGATTTTGTCCTCATTGTGGTGCAACTGATTTCAGTTAGGTGTGAAAGCCATAGAAGAGCTTTATAAAACAGTTTGCTTTATTTGTCCTTATCCTGTCTCCATCCCATTCTCACAGAATATTCAGTACATGTCTTGTAGCAAAGTAATTAGACCACCCAAAGGTCCACCCCATTGTCGCATGGCTCTTGTTATGTAAAAGTGAAAACACGGCTGAGGCGGGAGGGAAAGCTTTCCAGTTCCTTTAATATGGTGTTTATAAACACAGTTACTATGAAATTAAAAGTTTTACGGTTTAAAGTTAATAACATTGTTCTATAAAAATTCTCTATTAAGTATTCCATTAGGTATTTGAATGTTGTATTGAAAAACTGTTACTGTGAAGGCTCACAAAAAGCCTACTTTTTAGTCGTATTTGGTCCTGGAGAAGATGCAGAAAGGAAGACTTCCGTGTTTGTTTTTGCTGGTTTTAATGACAAGTTGCATAAAGCACCCAGTGGCTGTGGCCAGGCTGTTCTGTATCACTGCAGTGGTTCAGTGCCAGTTGGAGGGAAACAGAGGCAGTTTCCAAACAAATGCTTGAAGCAGCTTCAGTATTCATCAAGATACTTTCAACAGAAAGTGAGGGGATGTGATGTTTGAAAATTTTTGAAGGAAAAAATTTTGGCTGRCCTTTTAGATAGTTCGAGAAATCTTCTCTGATAAAACACTGTTAAACAATACACTGTGTCGTCACTCACCTTCCAAAAACATGTCCTGCATACTTCAAGGTCTCAGCTCTCCATGTCACCATTTTTGTTCAGGTGTCCTGAAAATGGATTGTTCTGGCTGATGAGCGAGTTCTTTACTGTTACACTGGCCAAAGAGGAAACTTAAAGTACTGCTCAGTGGCTATTAGGAATGCATACAAAAGYTAGCAAAAGCAAAGCCACCAGTAACAAAAATTTTTTTGGTTTAATTTATTATTGCTTTGATAAAGCCTGCTGATCTTAAATAGAGGTAGCAACACATACTATAAACTTTAAAAACACAGCTTTGTAACATGCAAGTAAAGTTATTGGAAGTTTTATCTTGAAYATTGAGAAAGGAGGTAGTAAATAGGTAGGTGCCTGTGCCTGGGTGTGACGAGAACAGGGCACTGCAGGACAGCTATCTAGGGTGGCACATTTTAAGTGCAAACTATCAAATGCAGCACTGTGCAGGCCTTGCTGAGTGCGCCATTCTCTGTGCTGGTGCCCTCCGCATATCAGTAAGGGAACAGGAGCTCTCTAATGCACAGCTCCTGTAGCTTTTTCCTGGACCTGAACTCAAGTTTTTAAAAGGGGTTTGTGTCTACATGCAAGGCTGTTGGAACTGGAGTCCAGCACTCAAATGGTAGCACTCAGAAGATGTTGGATCATCTCTCAAAACCAGAGTCCTGGTATTCTATGTAATACTCTGTGGATAATAAAAGTAGTCAGAACTCGAGTTGAGTCCTGAGAAATAGCTCTCTTTATCATGCTTTGTGCTTGTGAAAGTTAAATGGACAAAGCTGCTGCCAATTCACTGCTCAAAGGTAGAAGGTAAAGATACTTGCGAAGAAACCAATGGAATTTATATTCTACCACAGTGTTACCAATTATTTTTTTAAGGTTTAGATATTTTAAAATACTTCATATTTTGAGTTCTTTTAAAAAGACTTTTCAGTATTTTCTGTGGGATGGAAGAGATAAGTGGATTGTTAATACTAAAATACAATCATTTGTCTGACTAGACTTAAATATAAGATGTACAGTTTGAACATACATACATTTGCAGTGTCTGATCCCAAAATGTAAACATCCTAAACAGTTTCATTGTATTTCTTTAATTCATCATTTACGTAAGAAATAAGGATGTATGGAGAAGAGATGAGAGAGTTGTAAGAAGCTAATACTTGCATTCTTCCTTCACATTTTAGTCACTTCTTTAAAGTGCACTGTAATTTCAGTGCAGCTTACCAGTGATTTGCACAGTGATACATTGTTTAAAAACACAATACCATTTGCAGTAGTTATTTAACTTATAGACATGAACAATAAATAAAATTTTGTTGTTTGAACTTCTGCCTGCCTAATTGTAATGAAAGGAGAAGCAGGAGCTATGCAAACATTTTATTAAAGTATAAAAATAGAGTCAGCAATTTATACAATCTACTGAAATGACATCTAATTATACATGAACTAGCTACCATAGGAAGTATCTCTTGAATTGTGTCTGCCAAATTACGTGTTAACTTAAGATTCTGCTTATCCCAAACTATAATATTATTTGGGAAAAAATATTTCATGCAGTTTAGGAGCCCCTTAAACCTTTTGAATGAGGAAGAAAAATGTAACAGGCAACACCAAGTTTTCTTATTGGACAATTTTTGAAGTAAAAGCTTCTCAAAAATTTCCTCAAAATCTGGAAAATGATATAACTTAGGAGGCAATTGTTCCATGAGATCACCTCTTGAGTCATGAGTATGTGCAAATTCAGTATCCATATCTCCCCTTGACCAGTGTGGGTCTTGTGTGCTATCTAGTTCTTATAGCTAAGATTTCAGACAAATCTCTGATGTTGAAAACCTGCAGGTAAATAGTTTACATAATGATATCACTGATCTAATATAACAGTTGACTTGCCAAACTAGTTACCTGTGAATTGGTAATAGCCTGATTAGCTAGTCTCCAAGCAGCCAAAATAGCTTGATTTTGCAGCAGAATGGATTTTTACAGTTACGCACTAACTGACTAGAACTCTTTTTTTTCAGATGCAAAGTTTTGGAGCCAGTGCTAGGGATTAGTTACTAGCAGATAGCTCGACAATTAGTTTTACAAAGCTTAAATTGGTGCTGCTTCCAAAAAGGAGGTATCATCCACCTTCATCCTCTTCTTCTTTCATGTTGGCATAAGCATTCATGCAGCTGTACTGCAACTTTGATTGAAACAAATCCATCTGAAGATTTACAGGGCAAAAAAGTTACCTTTTAAATGGAATTGTTACCTAACAAGATTCACTGTGTAAAGGGCAGTGTCAGTGCAAGAAAAGCTGTAAAAAAAAAAAAGAAAAGAAAAAAAAGTGAAAAAAAAGAAAGAAAGAAAACAGCGTAGGGAATGCAAGACTCTCTCTTTCAGTACCAGATTAAACTGAACACAGAACCATGGTCAGTGTGTCAGCCTGTATCTGCATCTTGATGTAGCACTCCAGAGCACTAACAGCATGACATGAACTGCAGCTGTCTAGATCTGCAATGTCTGATTCTGTGTTACTGCCTATCTTTCTGATCACAGGTCTGTGTACCTCCTAGAAGCTCATCCGTCACCTCTTCGTAAAATGAAACAGCTGATTTGCAGATTTTAGAATAAATAACTTTTGCTCTTAAAAGTGTTGCTCTCAAAAATCTTAGCTACTTTTCTAACCTAGAAGAAATCTGGAGTTTCCTTATCTGGAACACAGAACTACTACTCGAGGCGCACATTCCTCACCAATTATGATCTGAATCCATTTAGCCATTTGGCAGTGTGAACTGCAGTTTCTGATACTGAAGGTAAATAAATAAGCTCAGAAGTCTTCAGTGGAATTACCCATGGTTATATCATCTGAGAATACAAATAAGAAACTTTTAACACCAAGATTTTAAGAAATGAGGGCCTGAATTTACTCATTTAGAGCTGCAATTGTAAAAATTATGAACTCAGATTTTCAATAGAGATGGTATTGAATTGATGTGAAGTAAATAAAGACATTTCTCTTTCTAGATTTCTTAGTATCTTCATACCATAAAGGTTGTATTTTTTATTGGTGTATGGTCAGTCATCTATGGTGATTTTTTGCTGTCTCTTTACTAATCTGTCTGTAGGAATGAAGAAGTAAGTTTTCCAAATGAAATGAAAAGAAGAGGGCTTGGGAATTCCAACTTTATCACCATATTAGAACAGTGAAAAGAAAAGTATGTTTTGCAGTCTGGTGCATAGGATAAGTCTTTATGCTGTTGGACTCTGGAAGAGTTGGAGCATAGCTGTGTAGGTCATATATATTGCAAATAATCAAATGGTGTAGCCAAAGCTGAATTTATGTTAATCCTTTACATGCAGTTAAATATTAGTCTTAAGTACATATGTCTTTTCAGATGCACATAGTGTTTCTCCTGTTTCTGTTAGCTTTTTATTCAGCTCATTATTTTTACTATTGTCTTCCACTCTGCTTAATGTTCTTTCACTTCATGCTCTTGTTTAGAAGAAGAGAGACTAAAACTCTTGTCATTCCATTTCCCTTTACTTTTCTCTTTCTGTGAAAGCCTCAACTGCTGCCATGCTCATCTGTGAAAATCTCCAAGGCCAATAATTTATTCCTTTTTCACCTTTGAAGGCTCCACTGTTCAGCTAACAACAGCAGGACAAAGCATCGTCTCTTTTGTGCACACTGATTAGGAAGTCCAAGAAACCCGAAATCGAGGCAGTTAGGTGCTTCTTCTGTTTCTGTCCTGGTGGCTGTTTAAAAGGAAAAAGAGAAAAGAAGGGTGTTGTGTCTTCTGCTAAATTTTTCCTCTAGTTCAGTTTGCCCAATTGCTACAGGCATTTTAAAAGGAGTGTACCTGGCTGAATAGTTAACTGCTTTTTATTTCTTTTTCAAGGCAGATGGGGTACAACTAACTTTCATTTTAAATGCAACATGTCCTTGTGGTATGGACATGGACTATATAGAAATCAGGTAGAAAAGATTAGCTATGAAAACCTGCCATATTGTATTTTCCTTCTCTTGCCAGGTTTCAGCGTATATATCACAGAACRTTGCATTGTTACCGAAGACCTAAATTTTGAAGTCTGTGGTCCTCAGGGTTGAAGGGAAGTTGAGCCTAAAGAGAAGCTGCCATGTTTACTGGGTATGTTAAAGATTGGGATTTGGAAGTAAGTTTTCTTTCACCGTCATTAAGAATCACAAGAAAGGAATGTAGGATATCTATATGTAAATGTCTATACATATACATTACTATTTTTTCTATAAATTTTTAATACATAAGGTTTAAGATACATATATGAAATGAATTTCACATCTAAAGCAGTGCAAATGCAGGGTGTTGCTGGAGTGGCTGTCCTTTCTCTACCTCTTC
The DNA here is from genome assembly GCF_003343005.1 of Rhea americana. Classification (NCBI taxonomy): domain Eukaryota; kingdom Metazoa; phylum Chordata; class Aves; order Rheiformes; family Rheidae; genus Rhea; species Rhea americana. The sequence continues at coordinate 450,651 of NW_028186449.1, forward strand.
ATGAAGATTATAGAAAAGACCCATACCAGAGACCTGAGTTTGGTAAAATTACTGTTTTCAATGAATGTATACTGATTAAAATTGTATTTCAGCTTCTCTTGTCTTTTCTTGACTCTRAGTACTGCTGCCTTCCTGCAGACCCATGGATTTTAATTTCTAGTAAGTCTCAGCCTTTATTTCTGACACATTTTAGCCTTTAGCTTCTGCTTCCTCTACTACTCTGCAACCCTTTGGAGCTGCAGCTATAGCATGTCAGTCTAGTGCCTAACAATTCCCCCAGAAGTACAGAGGGAAGACTGAAATTGAAATTAACCCTTAATTATGATTTTATRGTCAAAATGGTGAACTTAAGCAACCGAAAATTTAGTATCAACTTTACCTGCTCATTTTCAATTAGAAAGCTTTCCCCGCCACATCAATCCTATCAAGTCTATTCCACACTTTAGAGAAACGAGAGGGAGCTCTTAGCAGCTCACAGTGGAAGTCTTAYTGAAGGAAAGGAGTTGGGCTGGGAGCCCAAGGTAATCCAACATCAGCTTACCGGCTGCCCTGTCTTCCTTCAGCAGCTAGAGATTTGGTTTCTGCAGAGCAGCCACACTGTGTACCAGTATAACCCAGCTCCTCATTGCGTGTTACAGTCCCAGCACAGGAGTGGTGCTCAAATTGCGTGAAAGCTTTGGGAAGCTCCAGAATGGCAAGTCAAATCTCTCTCCATATGAAGTAAAAGGTTTGGCATGCAGGTTACACTTTGGGACAGGCTCAGAGTAGTCAAAATGAACTGAATTCATGTTCTTCTGTGTAGAACCTTATTTACCACAATAAGAAAATATAAAAGAAAAAATTTCAATTCATTATGTGAACTAGGGGAGTGGATATGGTAAATCAGGAATGGAAATGAAAAGAACAAAATAACTTGTTTATYATTCTTTAAAAAGTAGAATTTCCAGATTTTAAGTACAAAGTTCATAGTCTTCCAGCCCAACTGCTGTACTTTTCTGGGAACTGAGAAACACTATATAAATAACTTGRTGTTATAATTCAATTTCTCTTTCATTCAACTTCAACTTCTGTTTAAAACAGCTCCCAGTTCAGCATTTTGTGTWAAATCAAAGAAGTTAGGTGCTTCAGAATTGCTATGGCTGAACTGGAAGGAGACTATATATTTGTTTTCTCTTAAATGTAATCAGTGATACCTCAGAAACAGCTGATATCCCTTTAAGTTTTTTATTTCACTTAAAATGGTAAAAATACCTTCAATTCTCTTATCTCTAATAGTTTCTTAAACTTTTGTCTGTTTACAATTCTAAAAAAATTCAGAAACAGCTAATTAGTGTATATAGAGACATATAATCCTTTAACTGATACCATGCTCTTTTTTTCACACCTGTTATTTTCCTGTTCAGGTTGAACCCGCCTGTAATCTAAAAATACATCTTAACTCTACAATCCCTACTAACATTACAAGATTATTTGTGTATAAAGTTGTGCATGCAGATAACAGAAGTAGCATGGCTTAAGAATGCAAACACCTCCCAGTAGAGACKGTATTTGTTAAATATGGAACAAATGATGCTTAATACAATATGACATTCTGATTGGGGGATCTWAGTGCTCCTGCAATAATATATTTTTTTTTAATTTACAACTAAGATTAGTGATTAAATGAAGTTTGAAGGAAATTATAGCACCTGGGCTTAAAATAGTTAAAGAGGTTAAGGAGAAAAAACACAATTTTAAAATGGCCTTTCTCGTGAACCTAGCTGTGTTTTTCAGGGGCAGAGGGCCATATCGAGACTGTATTCCCACTTCTTGCTACAAAGCCCAAATTTGGTGTCCTTTAACATTCACAGTGTAATATTTGTTAATGAATAGAGCAAAGTGAACATTCTGCACTTGAAAAGCAACCATTTTTCCAAACAAACAGGGATTCTAGTCTTAAAAAAAGGAAAATCTGAACCCAGATTGAACTTGAGGCCTATCCAGTATCAACTTGTGGGTAAAGAACTTTAAATATACTATCCTGCCCCAAATATTCTTGAAGCTTGGCTGTAATGCTTGAAAAGGCTTTCTGAAGTAGTTAATMACTCAGTAGGAGAATCCACAGTTTTAAGTTGGCAGTCTAACCTACCTTGTACCCAAGGGCAGGATAATTGTCATGGAATAGGAACTGTGAAAGTCGGGAGTGAGTGGGACAGCTTAATCTAGCTACAAAGGACTTTTGCAAAAGAGAGTCTTGGATCTGTATAAAGCTATCAGCTGGTGCTTATTTTACTTGGGATTTACAGCCTAGAGTGCTATCCTGATTGGTGTCTATGTCCTTTCACTTAAAATATGACAAGGAGTCATGGATTTTTGAAGAAAGATAACAGCAGGAAGAGTTGTCATTCTCCTGTTTCTAATAAATCACCTGGGAAGTTACAGCCTTCACCAAAGAAAACCAGATTCTATTTTAAGTGATAGACTACATCTGTATTCACCTTACAGGATGTATGCAGGGCCTGTTACTCAAGATCAGAGATTTTTTCCCTTTTTGCATAGGATATAAGGCAGGGAGTATCTCACACCAGTTTCTCTCAGTGACACTGCTGAGATGGAGTGGACTGTTACAGTGAATTTCAGATAGACAGTAAGTTGTTTTCTGTTTATTAAATGCTGAAGAGATGTATGTGCCTTTACAGGGCTTCTCCAAAGACTACTTTTCACTCAGCAGAGTTTATAAAGGCTGACTCCTATCCTCTCCTGTGCAAATGAGGAACCTTAACTGCCTTAAAAGATGATATATTTCTGATAAATGCTCAATCTATCATTATTTTAGAGCAAGGAAAGATTAGGAGCTTGAACAGCAGAATTACAAACTCAGAAGGTTATGAAGACATTATTAGATTCAGAAGTCTATGACCACAGTGCACTATGTGCAGGAGCTGTGCGCTGGCAAAAGCCTTCACCATTAGAGGCCATTCTAAAAAGTCTTCCCTAGGGGAAGCAACTCGCACCCTCACTACACCAAGACTTCTTGGACATACGAGATTACCAGGGAAGCTCACTGGGAAGTGAAGTATAGCACCAGCTGGTCATCTCATGCGCTGGTTCACCTGATAAAAGCCTATGTGAAGTGGTTGCAAGCATGTATTATCTTTTTCATCTTTGGCACTGATCAGTCCTAGAGTAGTCTGTGTTCCTTTGACCCTGGTGAATCATTCAGCATGGGTGGGACTGCTCTGGTCATCTCCAAAGTTAGCCCGAATGACCTGAGAAGATGTCTCCTACTCTCCCTCTATACTCCTAGCCGTGTTAGAGTTGATGAAAGTAGCATCTGTGTCAACAGACCTTGAAGGCACTGTATGTTTCTAGCCTCCTCCTACTCATATCACATTTCTCCTCAGGATACGTTATGGACGCTAAGCATTAGAGCCACAGAATTTCTCAGTGCTGTGTTAAAGGAGTCCTTCTCCCTGGGATTCTCTGTGGTAGATGATAAAGATATTCAGCTCTTGAAGGTCAAATGAGGTTTCTGCTGTCAAGACAGTAGCAATCCACTTGCTTATCCTGGGGAACACTGTGTTCCAGACACATGGCAGCACTGGAAGCGTAGGTTAAATGCAAAAAAAAATCAGGAGATTTCTGGAATGTGTTGATGACAGTTTCTTGACACAGGTGGTTGATGAGTCAACTAAGGGAGGTGCTCTGCTGGACTTGTTACTAATGAACCAGGACAGACTTGYTGGGGAGTGAAAGTTGAGGGCAGCTTTGGCTGCAATGACCATGAGACTGTGTAGTTTAAAATCCTGAAAGAAGTGAACAAAACAAATAGAAGAATTGCAACTCAACTTCTGGAGAGTAGATTTTGGCTTGTTCAGGAATCTACTTGGCAGGATCCCATGGGAGACTGCCCTGGAGGGCAAGGAGTTCTAGGACAGGTTACTGATCTTCAGGACGGCCTCCTCAAAGCACAGAAATGATCCATTCCAAATTGCAGAAAGTTGAGCAAAGTGGCAGAAAGCCAGTGTAGATGAACAGGAAAGTCTTCACTGAGCTCAGACAGAAAAGTWAAGTACATAGGAGGTGGAAGCAGTAGCAGACTAGCTGGGTGGAATGTAGAGACATTGCCCAAGCCTACAGGGAGGGAACTGGGAAAGCCAAAGCTTGGCTTGTGTTGAAACTAGCAAGGACAGTTGAACTAGTGAAGAGCATAAAATGTGGACCAAGTGCTCAATGTGGCAGTGGACCTAGTGACAAAAAACATGGAAAAGGATGGTGTACTCAATGTACTCTTTTTTTTTTCTTTAATTGGTAAGGTTTGCCCTCAGGCTTGAGGCTAGTAGCAGAGTCGGTGGGAATGAAGCAGTGTCCACAGCAGAGAAAGATTGAGCACTTAAGCTTTTTGAACATACACAAGTCCATTGGACCAGGTAGGATGCATCTAAGCTGCTCAGGAAGCTGGCCTGTGTCATTGTGAGACTGCTRTTCATCAGCTTTGACAGGCCATGGTGATCAAGGAAGTCCCTGAAGTCTGGAGAAAGACAGATGTCATAACCATCTTCAAGAAGGACTAGAAAGAAGATCCAGGGAGCTGCAGGCCTATCAGCCTAACCTCAGTCTATTGAAAGATTATGGAGCAGATCATCCTGGAAGCTACTTCCGAGCACATGAGGGCAAGAAGGTGATTAGAAACAGGCAGCTTAGATTTACCAAGAGCAAACTGTMTCTAACCAAGTTGATTGACTTCTGGGATAAGATGACTGTCTTTGTGGACAAGGGTAGAGTAATGGATATTGTTTACCTTGATTTTAGCAATGCCWTTGACAAGGTCTTTGGCAGTATCTTTATAGTTGAGATATGTAAATGGATGATAAAGTAGATGGAAAGTTGGTTGGACTGCCAGACTCAAAAGGGTTGTGATCTGCAGTACAAAGTCCAACTGATAGCTGGTTGCTAGTGGAGATCCCCTTCAGGGATTGATTCTGGGGCCAGTACTGTTTAATGATCTGGACTGTGGGAGAGAGTGCATTCTCAGCAAGTTTGTGGGTGATACCAAATTGTGGGGGAGCTGTTGATATGCTGGAACTGCTGTTCAGAGGGACCTGGGCAGGCTAGAGGAATGGGCTGACAGGAGCCTAATCAAGCTCAGCAATGACAAACGCAAAGTCCTGCATCTGGAACTGAATGACCTCATGCACCAGCACAGGCTGGGAACACCCCAGCTGACACACTGACTAGAGAGCAGCTTTGCAGAAAGGGGCCTGGTGTCTTGGTGGACAAGCTGAGTGTGAGTCACCAGCTGGAGCAAGGAAGGCCAACTGCATCCTCGATTGTACTAGCAAGAGWGTAGTCAGCAGGTCCAGGGAAGTAATTATGCTCCTCTGTCTGGCTAATGTGAGACTGTATCTGGAGTACTGTTTTGAATTGCTCAATACAAGAAAGACACTGACACACTGGTGCAGCTGCTGCAAAGTGTCACCAAGATCATGTGGGATGGAGTACAGGGCATATGAGGAGAGGCTGAGAAAAATGAACTTACAGCTTGTAGAAGAGAAGGCTTCAGGAGATCCTACAGCTATCTGCAACTATTTAATGGGGGTGGATGTAGAGAAGAATTCCAGACTCTTCATGGAGGTAGGTAGTGATAGTTAAATTAAGTTAATTGACACATACTGCAACACTGGGAATTCTGATTACAYGTGTGGAAAAATCTTTTCACTGTGAGGGTGGTTGAGCACTAGAACAGGTTGTCCATAGATGWTGTGGAATTTCCATCCTTMAGAGATAYACAAACCCCAASTGGACATGGCGCTGAGCAACCTGCTCTATTTGGACCAGCTTTGAATGAGGAGTTGGACTARATGATCTCCAGAGGTCACTTTCAACCTGTCCCTCGGACGGCAAGGCAGAGAGCAACAGATGGCAACAGTTCCTGCTCTCCAATTTAAATTTGCTGCTACATATTGAGGAGCTCAAGTGTCAAAGGTGAGGCACCTCCACATTTCAATGGGACTGCAGTTTTTAATATAGAAGGCTAAAATCTGTCTGAATCTCCTGTTGAATCTAGTTCTTAATATTGAACTTTGAAAAGCCTGGCTCTGTATTCAGAGAGTTCATGCCTCTGCACCGAAAACCCGAAATACCTAAGAGGATGWTTAATCAGGAGTAGTCTGAACAACATTTTCCTTCCTAAAAAGAGATTGGAGACAGAACAAAAGTGTTTTGGAGTGGCCCTGTTCTTTTAGGATAACACCATATATGACTGTAAATTGCTGTTTTCCTCTGTGGGTTTCTTATCTATTTAATAGTTAATGAAAACTTGTCTGTAGATGTACTAGCTAGTGTAMATGACTCCAAGTGGCACCTACTTGGAGTTAGATCATAATTGTCTTCTAACTGGTGTTAATTTCCATGTTCCAACCATTCTGCATTAGCAAAGCTATATGAAAATGCTATGTTGCTGGCATCARTGTTGTGCAATATTATATTCAGAGCTATACATTCCAAGAAGAATTACATAAAATGAAAAGCTGACATATTAGTATCTTTTTGTTAAAAAGTATGCACATTCTGAACACAGTACTTGGAAAAATGCTAACTATCTCCTTATGACTGTGATCAAATTCTGTATATTTTATAAGAAGACAGTATGAACCTATTTTATGTTCCACTAAAAATTTAATATCCATGATATATATTTTAATGGAATATGTGACTTTTCTTTTTTTCAGTATAATCATTCACAATTTTGCAAAATAGGTATGGATCTCTGATTTGGCAGCAGCTTCCATGGGTATAGGTAACTGGGCAAATGTAAGGGAGTGGATAATCACAACCTAAAGAAAACTGTCCAGCATATTTTTAACTTTTGGCATTTAGAAAGCATTACTAGAATTTTGTCTTAAATCTATCATTTCATAATTAGTTTAATTAAAAAATAGCCTCCATTTATATCATAAAATAGTCAAAATATAACCTTCCTTCTCCTTTCCTCAGTATTATRTTAACAAATCCACACGCTGGCTTATTTTATTAGAAAATGGGATTTTCTAATGAGGAAAGAAAAAATACTTAGCAATTTTCAACWTTCGCATTAAGTTATGTCATGCTTTGTAAGAAAAAAAAATATGTGGCTATTCAGTTTTACTTTAGCAGGTTTCATGATTCAAAAAACATAATTCTTCCAGCATGTGTAGTAAAAGTGTCAATTAAGCACTAGTCACAAGAATACACTTCTACAGAAGAAGCTGTAACTAATTAATCTTTTTTTCCCTGGTTAAGAAAATAATTTCTATTTAAATATCTTTGAAAATTCAAGATATCTTTTCTGCATCTTTTTTTTTTTTAGGTTAGAGTCTGTGATACAGTCTGAAAACTATTAAACAAATAATCTTCCTGACATAATAGGACTTTGATTATATAAAAATACTTTGTGTGTTCATGGTTAATATTCATAAATGGTGCTGATTGGCATGTATATGCATAGTATAAAAAAACAACGTTGTGAAAAAATAACACTATACATTCCGGAGATTAAAAGAAACCCTTGTCGTTCCTTTCTACCTCCTTTTTTCCTGTTTTTACTTACTGCCTGTTTTGTGCATGTTATCTCAGTGTAATTTCTGCCACGGTGATGTCTATGTAGGATCATCAATAGTTCCTCTTACAAAGAGAACTGGAAGGTAGTCTATATTAGCTACTAGTTTACTTGATCATGTCCTGGAATATCCCTAGCCTTCAGTCAAACTCATTGACTTTCTCTCTTGTTTTAGAGTGGGTAGAGGCAGCTGATAGGCCTGGAGTCACAGTCAATGAGGATCTAGTCAGAACAGTCAATATTGTCCAGAAAATGAGTCAACTCAATCTAAAGCAGACATCTGCGTTTAGTCAGATGAATCACTCTCTAGACTCCATTGATGAAGATATGTCAGGTTAGATGAGATAGATCCTACTTTTACATTCCCTAAATGTTTCTGCTCATCTGTTTGAGTGTGAATTGAAGGACTTAAAAAAGAAGTTTGCGTTACCATTGCAGTTGTGACCTCCAGAGTCTCAGCCTTACTAGGATAGCTGTAATCRCTAGCTTAGCACTGCCAGCTGCACATGTGAACTGTCCAATATATAAACGCTTCATATTGTATRCGTCAGTCTCTGACACTGTCACCATTTAAATGCAACAAGTTCCCATCCTTTGGTCATCTTTACTAAAAACTGGCTCTACTGTGAGCCATATTTACACTCAGGAAGTTTTCTTTTAAAATATCTCTGGAATTTTTAAATTAAATTAGCAAACTGATTCTAAATAATAATAATAATAATTAGATTAAACATATTTCCAATTAGACATACCTGGGAAACATTTAGGTCTGAACCATTCCACTTCTCATATGAATACTTCTTTCTGACTCATCCAGCTATGCCATCTTGGTTCCACAGGATATTGGAAGTTTTTGGAAACCTTCCAGAACGTCATACTTCCAAATGTTGTACCAGACCTGCACCAAGTAAGTATAAGAAACAAATTCTGACCCAGCTGTGTTATATAATGCATGCCAYGTTCTGTCTAACAGTTGGATTTGTTTACTGGCATCTGAAAAGGGAAACACAGCSTCGTCTTGTAGTTCTGGACCTCCTACTCATATGCTTCCTCAGGAACAGAGAGAAACATCTACCAATTGGGTCAAAAGTGCGGATATACTTTAGATAAAGGAGAGAGAGTAGAGATCAAGTCTGATGGATCAGCATGAATATAAGTTCTCTGAACAGTATTCCCTTTTTTTATCATTGTCCTTTATCTTAACTGACCTTTTTATCTAATGCCCMCTTTCACATCTTCCCTCACAAGTTGCCAGCAGAAAGGGGAAAGAGATGAAAGAATGGAGGGCCCAGGCCTGTGGCTGACACTTTGTAGGCACTTATAGCAACCATCAGCACCATATTTAATCACAGATGGGGTAGGCCTTAAAGGCTTTACTTTGCAGATGAAAAATAGAAAAGTGCCATGGATATGTGGAGGAGGTATAAGCAAATATCCACATTGATGTTTGCKTTGCATGAATGAAGAATAGAGGAAGAGATTAATAACAACATGAAATTTAAAGAAATACTATTCTGTAGGTTTTTATCAATTGTTTTTGGAGTAGTGTGACATCTGGATAGGAATTATACTTTATTCCTGAGATCTCTGAGCAGTCAGATTATGGCAGGATGCTTCCATCCTCTCTTACTCCAGGACTGAAATCATCCTAGTTATTTGCTGCTCCAATCTGTATTCCTCTGCCTAATTTTGGATGCCTTTTGCCCAAWGGAAGTCACAGCTCAACATTAGGTGCTGAAGGTTCCTAAACGAAGTAGGAGGAGAAGTGGGAGTGGTGTGCCTCCTCAGCAAGTTTGCTGATGCTACCAAGCTGGGAGGAGTGGCTGATACACCTGAGGGCTGTGCTGCCATTCAGAGAGACCTGGACAGGCTGGAGAGCTGGGCGGAGAGGAACCTCATGAGGTTCAACAAGGGCAAGTGCAGGGTCCTGCACCTAGGGAGCAATAACCCTAGGCACCAGTACAAGCTGAGGGCTGACCTTTTGGAGAGCAGCTCTGCAGAGAAGGACCTGGGATGACAAATTGACCATGAGCCAGCAATGTGCCCTTGTGACCAAGAAGGCCAATGGTATTGGTGCATTAGGCAGAGTGTTGCCAGCAGGTGGAGGGAGGTGATCCTGCCCCTCTACTCAGCCCTGAGGAGGCCTCATCTCGAGTGCTGTGTCCAGTTCTGGACTCCCCAGTCCAAGAGAGACATGGAGCTACTGGAGAGAGTCCAGTGTAGGGCTACGAGGATGATCAGAGGGCTGGAGCACCTGCCCTATGAGGAACGGCTGTGAGAGCTGGGCCTCTTCAGCCTGGGGAAGAGAAGACTGAGGGGGGATCTTATGAATGTGTATAAGTACCTGAAGGGAGGGTGTCAAGGGGACGGGGCTAAACTCTTTTCAGTTGTTCCATGTGACAGGACAAGAGGCAATGGGCAGAAACTGAACCAYAGGAAGTTCCTCCTGACCGTGAGGGGGAATTTCTTCACTGTGAGAGTGACGGAGCACTGGCACAGGTTGCCCCGAGAGGTTGTGGAGTCTCCTTCTCTGGAGATACTCAAGGCCCACCTGGATGCAACCCTGTCTAACATGCTCTAGGTGACCCTGCTGAGCAGGGAGGTTGGACCAGATGATCTCCAGAGGTCCCTTCCAACCTTACTGATTCTGTGATTCATAGAAACCTCTGACCAGGAGACTGCCTAAGCAAGCCAGTAGGGAATGGCTGCATTCCCAGGGAGTTTTCTAATTACTGTGCCACCAAGGCAAGCTTGGTAACGTATCCTAGCTGGTGCCAAACAATCTTGCCTTCATCTGCATTTATTGAAGCACTGACTTGGTGGCTGTGCTTGAAGAATGTTTACAGATTCAGCCCCYGCAGGTGAAACAGGGAGGGAACTTCCTGTTTTGGGAATCTTATTCAATCTTGAAGTGTGAACTATAACATTCAAGCTATGAAAATGAGATGATGAGGTATGTTTGCCTTATGGCAAAATCTTAGGTCTGTAGAGACATAAGTAYTTCAGTAGCGATAGGGGTTTGATGACAGCTGACCTGAGATGGTGAATCTCTGCAGTGCCTTTGAACCTTCCAAGAAGGGGTGCCAAATAACAAAAATGTGTGGTATGTCAGCATTGCGTCCAAAATGACAGGCTAAAGCAGGTTTTACGCTTGCAGGGATGTTTTTTCACTGTGTGAATTCAATAATCTTGTTTTGCACCTGTGACGAGCTTATGTGCCACTTGCCTCTTCCCTGGCCATTAACTAATTACATTTTGAAAAATGTTGCTGTACAATATTCTTAACATGGGTTTTATAATAAATGAACATTACATCCTGTTTACGCTATGACATTCAGTAAAACACAAATACTGATGATTTGTTCCACATTTTGTTGAGCTGTATTACAGGCACTGAATGTTTTTAAAGGTAAGTTAAATAAAACACTCTTTACTATGATCTGAGCAAAGCTGCACAAGATCTTTATGCACAATCTTGTCTGTTTTGGGAGTTTGTCCCACTCCCAGAAACAGATCTGAAAGCTAGAAAAAATGTCATGGAAGGTAAGTTTGCATCTTCTTTGCTGACTGTCTATTTATGTCCTTAAGGAACTCACTTTGTCAAGACAACTGCCTGGTTATACAGAGTAAATAATTTCATGAAGAAAAATACTATATGTGTAGGGGAAAAAAGCACGCCATGTGCCAGTATATGAAGAGTAAAGCCGAATTCAGATAGGAGAGGAATAATTAATTTTATACAGTGTAACTGCCAAGTAGTAGATCCATCTTCAAATCAAGATGTCAAAACATAAATTATCATATCTGCARGAGATTCTGTGGAATTTGTTAAATGTGGGACCAGACTAGATGATCTAATGGTGGCTTTTAGCTCTAGAAACTTTGACTGTATGTCCAACTAAGAGCTATTAAAATCAGAGAATTCTCATAGTAAACAAGCTCTGCCTTGCTGTGCAATGTGTAGGTACAGCACACTTAATGACAGCTGGATCTGTTGGAATGACTACTAGCAGTAGGCTATTATCCTCACATGGCCAGCTTTTGTTTTGGTGAGACTCACACATTTTCTGACAACAGATAAATCTTGGAGCAGAAATGCTATTTCTGCCCTTTTCCACCAACCATAWAGTCATCTGTCCCATCCTTTCCATCTTTTGTCTATCTTCTCTAATCCCCATTCCTGGCTCTGTGCCCTATTCCCATCTTCCTCAAATAGCCAAACCTAATTTAATTTGGGGGGTTTTTCATCTTGGCCCTAATCTTGTCCTAGGAGCTCCTGGCTCCAGTCTTGTCAGTCACTTCCATTTTCTCCTGTAACATCCCAGCCCTTATTTCTGTTCTTAGCCAAACCAAGCTGATTTCCTCTTTGCACCTTGTCCTACCTATGTCTTTCCACCCACTTCAGCCTCCACACTATCTTCACAGCCTCATTTCAGGTCTTGCCCTAGCTTATTTGGCAGGTCAGTCACYGTTTGCTGCACGCGCTGTGGCTCTTCATGAGCCTCTCCCTTTTTGTCTCCTTTCTCTACCCTTCACTGATCATTTTATATACTGTACTTTATGTATCTAATTCAACTATAAGAGAAAGAAAGGATGGCCATATTAAGTACCTGCAGTTGGGTAGCTGGTAGGAATATCCTCCAAAGTTCCTGTAGAAAAAAAGTAGACTGCATTGAAGAGGTGGTTCATAATAACAAAAATAGTTTCTTTAAGTAGACAGTGTAAATACTCCTTARTACAAAGTTATCGTTAATCAGAATAGCTATAAGTAAATGTGACACTTCCTAAAGTGGCAGCTTCTTAAAGCTAGTACATTGCTGAAGCTTTATTCTGTTGTTCTTGAAGTCTTAAGTATTGAATCTAACCTGAAATACCAAATGCATCTGCGAATAGTGATTGTGTAAAATGTTGTCTGCTAAAGATGTTCTTCAAATTTATGTACATATAAATACCACTACCCTTTTATTTATTTAAGACTGAAATCCTAGAATCACAATCATAAGTCTTTGCTGCAGAATTGGTATCGTCATTGGTGACATCAGTAGAAGACTTCTAAGAATGTTTAAATAGACTGACCTTGTGTCTCACATAATGAATATGCAAAGTAATTCTTGAGTGATTCTACCTAAGTATTATGGAATTTGGTTTAAGAGTCACTGTAGGAATTAAATAAATGACGGTATATTAAATGTCATGATCCAGCTCCTGAAAGTATGGATTTTTTTCTCTTGGGAAAAGAGTAGAACAGTCACATGAGGGAGGACAGAAAAGAAAAAACAGAGTAGACATGTTCTCACCTACATGTCTCATTTAAAGCTTTAATATGTTTTAATTAAGCAGGAGATCTAAAATCAATATAACAATATMGTATGTAATAAAGCATTATTTATATACCTCACAAGAGTAGTGATGAAACCATTTAGTTTAGTCTCTTAAAAAAAAAAGGCTTATGAAAGCATGCTGTTCACCCACCAGTATCACCCCACCCCCTGAAAGTAGCATTTGAGCATTTAGCGARTTTCAACCATGCACAAGTAGATGTCTCTCAGATACTAAGTTTGCACAGCTTTTTTGTGAGAGGACCTGGTGAGGTAGGCTTATGCTGGAGGCTGTTCCGTCTGGTACAACATGGCTAGCTGTAAAATCACAGCCTATTCCTGAATCAGCAGTTAAATCTGTACCAACTGAGCTTGACTCAGCTGTTGTCTCCTCTTACTTCCTCTTACCTCATCTACTCCAGCTCTCATCCAGAGGCTATTACCAGAGAAGATTGCCTGCTCTTGTTTTTATGAGTTTGGAAATATGGTCAGATAAACCCCACTGAGGGAAAGACTTATCTTTCTGTCTTCTGGGACACCAGAAAATCCGTATAAACTGCAGAAAACTTGAATCAGAGTTTGWACCTTCCTAGACATTAAATCAATCAGGCTTAAGACACAAATCCAAAGGAAAACAAGTTTTGCTATACTGATATTTACTGAACTACATTTTAATTAATCTTGCACTTAACTTTGCTTGTCAGCAGGACAATACTCTGCACTAGAGTGATAACTTTGGTATCCTACTCCTGTGAGATGATCAGCTTCAAAATKATTTAAATAATCAGATGAAATTTGGAACTAGCAAATCTTAATTTTATACTGAATTAGAATACCATGTCCACTTTTAGGTGCCACACTTCAAGAAAGGATTGAGTCAGCTGGAGACAGTCCAGGGGAGAGTGACAAGAAAGATCAGAACTATAGAAATTATAACCTACAAAAAAAAAAAAATTAGTATATTATGTTAGTTCAGTCTGGCAAAGAAAAGATAAAGAGAAGACATTATAAMACAAGAGGTTCCTCCAAGGAGGAAGTGAATAATCTATTTCCTTCCCTATGTTTGATAGGACAAGAAGTAATGGGTTTAAATTACAGCAAGAAAGATTTATTTTAGAAATTAGAGAAAACTTTAACAGTGAGGGTAGGGAATAGATTGCCTGGCAAGCTTTTGGAGTTTCCATCTCCATTGGAGATCTGTACAAGTAGTGTGCTTGAATAACTGCTTCCTGCAGGCAGGAGGATGGATTAGGTGTCTTCTAGAGGTCCCTTCTAGCTCTACTATATATTTTATTCTAGTAGTAAACCACAGTTTAAAAGCTAGGCTTCATATGCTCTTCTTATGCTATCTCATTCTTGTCTTTAAACGATGAGAAAATCCTTCTGTAAAAAAAGAGAGTAAACAATGCTATTACTCCTGTGATCTTCTTGTAATGAAAAATGGAAATGTATCTTGGAATAAAGTACTTTTTGATACACTTTCATTTAGATAATTGCACAGAAGTACTTGGAAAGTTGGGTATAATAGGGGAAAAACATATAAAGTGATAAAATTCATTTGTTTAAAGTCACTTTCTCAGCACCTGTTGCTGTTGTAGTGAGTGGTATCATTGTAGATCACTCATGTGGGAACTTCAGCAGTCAATTGAATAAAATTGCYCTAATTGCATTCAGAATACTAAATATAGTTTATGGTTTTTTTTATTGTCATTCTTTCTATTTTAAAGATTTTATTTAACTGGAAATATTAGAAGTAGCATTCCAGTTTTCAAAAATTATATGTATCATGTGAAATCCATTAAAAAAGAAAAAGATGAAGTGTGAACATTTTGAGAGAACTTTTTTAATCCCATCTACTTCCTTTGTGACTGAATCCTCCAGAATCAAGTGGTTGGGTCTAGAAGGCTAACTCTAGATATATGAAACACAATTCTCAGACACACTCCCAATAGAGTTTTGAATCTATTTATTTGTTTAATTCTAGTCATTCTTTATTTTTCACAGTTGGCATTATAACTTCAATGCATTTTTTATGTTTTTCTTGTAATATGACCAGGGCATAGCACTTCTACTGCAAAATGTCACAAGAATTTTATTTGACTATTCCTATTTCTTGAATATTAGTTTTTAAATAATTTGGCCTGTTCAGCTGTGGAAAGTCTTCTTTGGAGAAAAACAAAGAAATGGGGTTAAATTCAGCACAGCAATGCCCAAGTTGGGCACCTTGCCAACTCTCTGGATCCTCTTTCCCTTTTAGCCGCTTAGACCTCAGGAGAGCTTGTCCTGAAGAAAGGCATGGCCAGCAGTCGGAGCTGAGCAGTGAGCTGCCTCTGGTGCCCYGGAGGCTTGCTGAGTGAGACCGTTAGGGCCAGGCTCACAGAAAACACTGGCTTTCCTTGAGTTTCTCAGGTGCAGACCCTGGAAGATCACCTTACCTCTCCATTCCAAACTTTTGGCACATGGGCTGAGTGTTGCTGCCAGGGCACTTAACCTAACCTGAGACTCACTTCAGACCTCCTTCTTCTCTTTTGTTTTTTCATCACAGACATCTTTCCTGAGGGTCCCATATACCCTGTGGTTTCATACTGGAGCATGAAGTCTTGCTARGAGCAACCCTAGGGAAACGGAGTAACCATGCAGTAAGGTATGAATTATTCTGGCTGCAACAGCCCACTCCCAGGCATTTTTTTCCCCAAGACCAGCTCAGGGATGGAAAGATGCTCGGTGTGGTTTAGCATGTTTATAAAGAACTCAAAACTGTCACGAATTGCCAGACCTAACACCTAAATTCTTATATATATATATATATATATATGATGTCATTTATAAATATATATATACATCCTTATATATATGATGTCATATATAAAAATATATATTGCATATATATATAGACACACACACATATATATATGCAATAGGACCAGATATGTAGCATGGATACGTGTATATGATGTACATTGCTCTTCTGCCGCTAAAATAGCTGTGGGGCCTACTCAGTGGACAAGGCTTAGCAATGTTGCCTAGAGGATAGGTAAGGGCARAGGAGCACCTTTGGTACAAACTCTGCTCCAAATCAAGAAAAGATGCAATTAAAAACCAGCCTTCTTACTCTAAGTGTCCTGTCTGCTGGGAAAGATGGTTCAACCAGGACTGAAGGCAAAGGAAGTAGGGAACACACTGTTTAAGAATACCAGTGAGATTTATCATGAGTTTGTGTTCAATGTCACTAGAATTTAGGAGACTTTGCAAGGCTGTAACAGTAGAAATTTATGCACTGAAGAGACGTAGCCACTTATTTAATGAACTGGAAAATGAGCAAAGATTTTGGAGGTTTCACTAGTGTGTAAATGTTGGGCTTGGATAGCTAGGCTCCTGCAGACATATTTGTCCTGTAGATTTCAGCACAGTATAGGGTTTTCCAAAGTTAATTTTAAATAAGATTGGTCAGGTACTGAAAGCAATTTGGCCACAGTAGTAGGGAGCTCTGTCCATAAAAATTTATCAGCTCTGGCTTCTCAAGACCACATGGCTTCTGTTGTCCAAAGTCGAATATTTGAAGCTAGCTCAGTAGGACCTTGCACTGGTAGTTTTCTGACTGTGACCCACAGCAAGTTCCCTGAAATATGCTAAAACTTAGTGTTTAGCAAGACAAAAGTTCATAGTAATGCATAAAAAAAGGATCAACAGWGGCCCTCACACTGAAAACCTCTATACGGCAACCTGATATTGAACTTAAATCTGCTCATGGATCTAACCCTTAAGAACATTTGTTCATATCAAAAACACATGAAAAAGTAAAGAAAATGTTTAATAAACAGCCAACTTCTAATTGAGAAGCTCAAAAGGAAATAGATAGTTGTAGGAAGCAAGAATACTGTCAGATTTTTCTTGTATTTTTAAAACCATCACCGCTCTACTGGGCATTCAGTTCTCTAATGGAGATCAGGCACATATTCAAAGTGATTTTACAGGTACATTTCCTTACATTCAATAGACACAATAGATTTTAAACAGTTTCATAGCAACAGATGGTTCCTGATGGCCATTAACCTAGATATGTGARTCTCAGTTTGGTGCATCCATAATGGGTAAAAAATTGTTTCTTTTCATTCATCTGTTTGTAATCTTTTTTCTAGATTTTGTTTTACAAAGTAGATTAATGTGAATTTTGCATTCAGGGTGGCGGGGGTGGGGGGGAAGAYGTTGTGGTAAGAGCATTTGCCACAAAGCGTTTGCCAATTTATGTTTCCCTGGACTTGAGCAGCCATAGKACATCCTAGCAGCTAATCAAAACCTTTTAAACTTGGATATATATCTTGACATCAACTAAAAAAACGTCCCTAAATAGTAAAAGATTTTTTAAGTGACTGCTACTATACCCATTGAAACTGAATCAATTGGAATGCCAAGATACAGTTTTATATTCTCTTTTTAATATGCATTTTTTTATGCTGCTGAGACAGATCCTGTGAGTTCTGCAAGGAAAGAAAGTTCCCTGCACAGGAAATGCTGATAAAGCCATGTTAAAGTGGAAAGGACCGAGATACCTGAGCGCTGGTCATGGTGCAAAATCCTGGGAAGTGCAGAACCCAGGCGCTCCAGGAAATGCAGAGCTGAGRTTTGAGGATGAGTGTTGGGGCTGCTCTGCAGCCCGGAGCTGCATGTTGCACCGGTGCCGGAATGGCTTTGTCAGCAGAGACTCCTAGTGGAGATGCTGTGCTTGCTGTGAGAAGAAAAAACAATAAATCTTGGAGGAAGTTACACCACCTCTCAACATGACATGAATTTGGCAAAAGTACCTCACCCACCCCACTCACGCAGAAGCACCCTCCCAGGAGAGCCGTCGTGTCAGCACGGTATGTACACTAGGGCTCTTGATTTCTCCTACCTCCCACATGTGCCTTAAATAACATAGGTATGTAAGAAGACTTTTGCAGTGTAAATGTGGGCTTAATTTTKTCCCTTGGGATCTTTTCAGGTTTATTAAATAATAACATAAAATTGTGTTCTAAAAATACAACTCTAATATACTTAGATATGCTACATGATATCTTTGTCTGATTATATGTGATGCATATTTACATGAACCTTAATGAGACTTACAAAAGTAACAGGCAAATTTTAAAGAAMATTGGATTGAATGGCTTAATTCCTCACAGTTAAAGTCTTTAAATTTTAATCAAATCTTGAGTATGAGAATAGTAACTTTAAGGCTGGATGTTTAAAAAGACTAAGATTTAAAATAAACTTTTTATGTCTACAATGTGCATTATCATTGACGTGTTTGTGTAGCAATTATTCCACCGTATGTGCATTAAAATGACAAATTTCAAAAGTGAGCGTAGGCCTTTTCGAGCAGCTCAGGGCTTTGTAGTGTGTTGTCTGGCTCTACCTCGTCTGATGTCCTGCACTGGTGCAAACTCACATGCAGATATGGAAACTTCTGCAAAGCACCATTAATGAGCTGCACTGGTGTGCTTCATTTTCACAGTYATGGGGAAATGCAATTTTAACCTTGCTTGATAGGTAGCAAGGCCAAAGGCTGTTTGATTCTCTATTTTCTACCTCAAATACAATTTTTACATAAAAAAAACATCAAAAAGGTAACTTGTATTCCAACCTATTATTGATGGTGGCAACCATATATATAAAAAAGTGTTGGCCTGTAACAAGCCTACCTGTACTCGAAATTTGGTTGGTTGTCATGAAGTAATAAGAATTTGTCCTGGYCCAGGGAAAGGTGTTTGTTAATTGGAGGAATGGCAGTAAAACCTTGTGATGAGTTAATTTGTTGGACTTAAATATTTTTAGAGGATCATGAGAATGCTTTGATGGTGACAATAAGAAACTCCTAATAAGACATTTATGAGGTTATTTGGTTTTGACTACGACAATTTTGTTAAGTCATCATAATTCTAAAGGGATTTAATAACATATTTTCAATTTTTGTGACCTTTATATACATTACTAATATGGTGTTACGTGAAAATAAAAAAAATCATGTTTAACTAATGGAATAAGATCTTCTTGAAGTGCTGTGAAATACACAAATATATAAGCTAAACAGTTTGAGTTTTGGTATGTTTAAGAAGTAATTCTTCAGACCTTTTCCCAAGATGTTACCTTTGCTTTCTGTTGTTAGAGTAAACCTGTTACCTAAACAACACGTTACTTTGTCTGTTCTGTTGTCTTGTCCTGTTTGGGTAAAGATGCTGTCTATAACAGGGATAAGAAACTTCTAGAAATGTCTTGCTTTCAGTCTGTTTTCAGAGTTATTTTTAGTATGACTAGTCAAAGTGGAGACTAGCAAAAGTAATAACTGTTTGTTAAACTTTAGTGAGCTCAAGCCAAATCTGGTGGTCAAAACGCTGTAATACCTCTGAGACTTCCATTATTCTGCCCAGTTTGGTGGAAATTGTCCAACAGGTTGAAAAATTACGGAGGAAAAGGTGGAGGGGTGGGGGACKGTCGGGTGAATAGGTAATGAAACTGCATAAACCTCATTTCCTTTGGACATTTTACAACGAAGTTAGCAGCCTGCTAATGCGATGTGGGCATCGTCGGTGTTCAGCAGTACGGAGGTTTTGTTTCAGTTGTTAAGCTTACTGCCAGCTCGTGGGGGAAACTTTCCATCTGCGTGACAGAAAAATACTAATCAGTCTTCATCAAACTTTGCTTTTTGTTTAGAAAACAGTTACAAGTTAGGCAAAATATATTCCACGCTCCTAAAGCTAGGTGTAGTTAGCGTTTCAGATCAGAACATCCAGGACTTTCTTCTCKCTTTCCTTTTAAAATTATGTTTTTATTTCAACAGTACTTTCTACCAGCAGGCAAAGGTGCTGTTACACTCTTCCCAGCTGTGAAATCAATATGATTTTCATTACAMAGATAACAGAAACTCTCTTAGAAAGACTGTGAATTGCCAAAGGTCAAATRACAGTCAGTGGCAGAGCTTAGAATTTAGATGTCCTAATTAAAACATCTTGTGGTATAACTACATTAATGAAATGCACCCTGAGATATGCCTGCACTTAAGATGGCTCTAGTTTTAAACTATTAGATTTGTTTCTTTAATGACTGTAGTTCATGTAAGTCACGTCAAAATGTGAAGAACTCTTTCTGGGTTATATGACCATTTCTTACAGGTATTTAGTTCTTGTTTCTTTTTTTTTTTCCTTATTTCACAATTATTTGAGCGGGATTAGATTAGCAAGTGTAACAGTCACAGAACAGAGAACATGTCTAGTAAGATTTTTGTCATACTGGACTCTAAAAATTACACATCGACCGAATGAATGAGTACATCAGTTATTTCTGTGATATATGCCTTCATTAAAAACAAGAGGAAGTGCACAGTCAAACTGAAAGCAGCACTTGAATCTTTTAACCAGAGCAGCCAGCTCTATTTATATTAAAATCAGCTTTTTAAAATGTTATTACTCTTCCTAAGATTTTTATCCTTGATCCTTTCTTATTAAACCTTTATTTTTCCAGCAGTAAGTTACATTTGCCGTATTATCAATGATAATAACAGGAAATCAATTATTTTGTAACTTCCATTTGCCGGATAGCCTTCTCTGCTGCCTCTCTATTTTTATTTAAATTCTATCTTTCCCATTCCAGATKTGAAAGCTGTAAAGTCAGATTGCCAAATATTGTGGATTTTAATAGGAAAAGTCCTTCACCTTACRGCCGAAGGGATTTTTCGTTATTGTGCTCCCTCTGCTGGATAGCAGCTATTAATTTTTTATCCCCTGAGCCGTACTGGTATCAATGTTCTATAAACAAAGCCGTCGTGCTGTCTTAAYGAAAGAGGTAGCAGGAGTGGGGAGGCCTCCTCTGGGTCTCCAGCGACCAAAATGGTCATCTGTGGAAGCTGTAGGCTAGGAAGAATCCTGCTGCCTGGCAGCTAAGAGCAACTGAAACCTCAGAGGGGACATGCGGAGAGCAAGTATTTACTGTCTGTTGACCAAAAAACGGATGGACACTACATAACCGCCTTTCGTTTGTATGTCTGAGAGAGGATGGTGTTGATTCTCGTACTCCGGTAAGTACRACAGGATCCTCAGATGTCTGCATAATCCTATTACAGTCTCGGTCTTAGTAGGGTGGTTCTCATAAGTCGTTTTATCCTTCGCTGAGTCTTACAAAGTCACTGCTGGGCCGGCGCTTGCTCCGTGGGGAAAACCAACCACGTTCTCAGTGCGAACCTCGGGGCAAGGCAGGCAGACTGCAGTCCTTCGCCCGCGCCGCCGCGCTGATTTTGGTCTTCTGCTCTGTGTCCTTCCRCCTTACGTGGCCTGCTCTCCAGCTCGCCTTTCTCCCGCTGCTTTCGCTCAGTGAACCTGGCTCCCTTTGGCTTTCCTTCCTTCCCTTCCCACGGGGACGCGGCTGCGGTGGGCGCGCCGATCACGACTGCCCAGCTCCGACAGCTCGAGGTGGCCTCGCTGCAGTGCCACCCAGCTCTCCCTCGTGCCCGGGGCCCCGCGGCATCCTTGCCCTTCTCTCTGCGTCCACTGACCTGATCGACCACGTGAAAAGGGCACGGACACCAAACGTCCTCTTCGGCTGCTCCGCGGGTGGTCTGCCCGCCCGAACTGCTGCTTCCCTGATCTCGTGCCACGGTTTTGTCAGGGAAGCTGCGTCCTGGGCTACGTTACCTCTGTATTTCCCTGAAATTAAATCTGATATGATAAGTTTCGCTGYGTATCAATTAAATTGAGCTGGGATTTATTCTCAACTTCAGTCTGGTTGTACTGATAAATTAACACTCCAGGATTTCAATATAGATCACATTGCAGCATATTGCTGAAAAGAAATAGAAAATTACCAGTTATGGGGGCAATAACTTATTTATAAAATGTTTTAAATAGGAGACTCATTTTTGGAAAAGGCATTACAGATAAATTCTAGTTAAGAAAGCTTTTCTGTAGTCAGTTTTAAATTTCAATTTCTAGATACATAAAATAATATCCAAAGTCTTTGATTCTCCCAGACAGTCYTAGAGTAATCTGCATGATTATCTTGTCTAAGAATAGCTCTAATGAAAGCTACTTCCATGTGCATGTACATCTTCCTTTCCGAAGAAACTGCTTTTTAAAACCCTTTCTAAAAGAACAAAACAGTTAAAAGAATAAACATCCCATTCCTAAAACTTTCATTTTTTCTTGTTCAGATGGAAAGATAGGTGGTCAATACATTCGGCTTTTGTTAAAATAATAAAAGCGTGTGCCATTGCAGATACATCCTGTCTGCACTTACTTAGGCCCAAGGAAAACGAGCGCAGCTGTTTGCAGAACTGCTTGGCCTAGGATTAATCCTTCCAGTAGACCGAAGTCGGAGCGGTGACTGTCCTACTGCTCCGGGCATTGCCTTCAGTGGGACTAATTCAAAGGCCCTGGAAGTCAATGCAGAGATGAACTAAAATGTAGGTGAAGTCTGCATAATTTAAGTCACACTGATGGCATTATTTTCTGCCGTTATGAAATGTTACTTTATTTGCTGCTTTCTTTATTCCAAGCTATCAGGTTTCCTCAATTTCCTGAAAAGCAGTGATATGAAATGGCAAAAGGAGTATGTTTTTTATAAAGGGGGTGAAATGTGTACATTCCATGAAGTCTACATTACTGCAGTTTTTCTAATTTTTTCTGAAGAATGGCTGGAGTTAACTTTACATTGGTATTGCCATATAACACTAATTCAAATGCAAATTTAGATGTTGATCATGTCTTTTCTCCAAATATATAATCAGTTCATGGGAAAAATTCTGGGAATTCTAAAGTTGATATGAATAAAAGAAGCTATGGTACTTCTCAGCCAGTTCTGATCATTCTTTACTGCTTTCTGATCACACAACAGATTTAATAGAAAAAAATCATCATTTTCAAAATAACATATTATATTTAAGAGAAAAGGAAGTGGGCTTTGACAAGAAAACTCCCCTCAAATCTCAGAATTTTTCCAGAGACTATTTTTTTATATGATACCAAAATTTCTTTTCACTTCCATTTATTTTAACGTCAGACTTTTTCTTTCAGAAAAAAAAAATAACAGGATATATAGGGAGTGAAGAAGAATAAATCTACAAACTAAACAGACAAAAGATACTATTTCAAATGAATATATTTCTGGTAGCAGGAAGGAAAAAGACCAAAAAAAAAAAAGACTAGATCTACTTCAGATTAYACTGATGTGATAACAGCTGTTATTACAGTATATAGCTTTTCGAATTAACTGTTGATAGAAATAAATGAATAAATGACTGAGTAAACTGAACTGTGTGTTCTGTCTTCCTAAGGCTTTTTTTCCAGCATCTAGAGTACCAGAATCAACATCCTTTTGTACAATTAATAGTATTAAATAACTGCATCAGCTGACACAGAGTAAGAAAGTTCCTATGGCAACTAAAAGTAAGCACAGAAGGAAAAATGCATCAAATGATACAGTGACAACATAAAAGGTGAATGTATGCCAATAAGAACAAAAAAAAAAAAAAAAAAAAAAAAAAAAAAAAAAAACCACAGAAATCTTACCTGTGAACATACACATTTCAATAGCTTTCACTGTTAGTACTTCGGGGGTTTTTTAGTTGTTTTTTTCACCCCCAAACTAGAATCCAGTAACTTGGTTACAGCTTCCACTTGCCAACATCTCAGACTCTTTTGCTGAGCTAGACTGTGGGTTTGCAGCCTGTGGAGCAAGGGGACAGAACGCCACCACTTAGGGGTGCGTACGTGTCCTCCCCGTCCCCCCTTTGATTCTTACACCGTTTAGAAAAACCACAGCTCCGATCTTGTGAACATCTGCCACAGTCGCGTTTTGGTACCTGCGTGGAGACTGTTTAGGAGAAGTTTTTTAAAAGAGCAGAAGTACCGTGTCTGGAAAAAATGTGACTTCTGGAAGAAATAAAACTTTGAATTATGTAGATACTACTTAAACATGAAGCTGTGTTTATCTAAAGTTATACTGAGTTTGAGAAGATGTAGATGATAAAATCCCTGGTGGAGAGGAAACCTAAGTCTACAGCTGCACTGATGAAGCCACAGCTGGGCCATGTGTGAACTGCTCCTTTCATMTCAGTAGGAGAACTAGTTTTGAAGACAGTTTAATTGTTGAAATTCCTAGATTATCTGCTTTTCCTGTCTATCTGATCTTCCTGTCTTCATCTCCCTCATAAAAAGCAAAACCCCAAATCCCCAGATCTCTGCAAGGCAGAGAGAGACAAACTGTTTCCCCTTTGCTCTTGGGGCTCTAAAGTTTCAGTTGCCCCTGAAGACACTACCAGCCCCCATGCCCCAGTACATTGATGGTCATAAGATGTCTCCATGGACACAAAATAATTTCTCTGGGAGGAGAGATGTTGCCATTTTCATAGAAAAACCTTTTCTGCTGGCCAGTGGTGCGTCTCCACGAGGGGATCTTGCCTGCCCGGCTCTGCTCAGCGGGTAGAGAGCAGGGCCTGACCTTCTCAGGAAACTTGGTTTCTAAGCAGGAGAGCATTCATCACCACAAATAACAACAATATTGAATTTCCATCCTGTTGGATAAAA
Organism: Rhea americana; assembly: GCF_003343005.1. Lineage (NCBI taxonomy): Eukaryota > Metazoa > Chordata > Aves > Rheiformes > Rheidae > Rhea > Rhea americana. Next base: position 475,097 of record NW_028186449.1, read on the forward strand.
ATAATAATATAAGTGATAAAAATGATCTTACTAAAGTAGAACTATGAGTTTACTGACACATGCACCTTCATACTAGAACTTTAGACCTACTCCAAAGATGCCAGGGAAGCATGCTAAAGCAGGACCAAAATCAAGGCTTAGAAGCAATGTGGTCAGGCTGCCCTGATGCCACTAGAGACTTTTAGCTTAACTCAGGCCTTTTATTATTTCTAATTTTTTTTGTGTGTGTTTTTGCTCACTGTTGATCCAAATTTTGAATTTACTATTCCATCTGCAAAAGTATCTAACCTTTTCCTTCTGTCCCTTGACTCTTTAGAAGTAGCTGGTGCACTCTCTCTCTCTTAAAACTCATTTTATTTCCTTTATGTTCTAATGAGCTTTATACAGTTACTAAGCCAACCTCATTGCTCCAAAGGAAACTTCATTTTCTATCTTAAGAATATATGAGTGAGAGGACCTCCTGGGGCAAGAAGCTCACTCCTCAGTTATGGTGGGCAGCTATAGCATATAATTGCTTCCATAAAAATCCCTTTAAAGTGTACCTGTATTTTTACCCTTACACCACTGTTGTGCTGTGCCTATATGATAGCGTATCACAGATGTAACCCGTCATTATGTGATTCATGCTGCAAGTCAATGCATGTAATCACAGGTGTGTGGAATAGTGAGTAGATATTAAGCACTGATACTATTATAGCTTACTCTGCAGTTTGGTTACGTACGGGCTGTAATAAACAGCACCCTGCCCCTCTGTGGAGTATACATGCGGTAGCTGTAAGTAACCACACACACAGCTCTACAGAAATTTAGCAGCTGATCATTAGGTAGTCCTCAGCAAAACATCAGAAACTAGGTGATATAGTCAGTCAAAGGGAGCTACTTTCTCAAGCTGGCTGACAAGAACAAGCATAAACATGTTATGTTTTGTGCTGACATAATTGGCACAGCGAAGAAATTAGCTGTCTTCTGATTGAGTAAAGGTGTACACAGCACATACGTATTCCAGCAGACAAAATGGTTCTGAAATTATCTAAACCAGGATGTCACTGCAGAGAGAAATTGCGCATTATATTCTACAGAAATTTAGGGAATGGCAGTTGAGTGTTGGCAATTACCTCTCAATTCATAACAAACCCGTTCTTAGTCTTGTCTTTGCTAACGGAGCACTGGAAGCCAGGAGAGCAGCTTACGCTCGTAACGGCTGTAAATCTTGCATTAGAGAGCGTTTGGTTTCTGTGCCTTGAGTGGCCGGTAACAGTGTCACRCAGGTACCACCAGAAGCACAAAACAAAACGTAGGGCACAACTGGTGTCATCCTTACTTCATGCCAGCGTCTGCCGCGCTTTTCGAAAGGTAAACGAACGTATTGACCGCTTCCCCAATGCTGCTATAGAGCTAGATAATTACAGTGATTACAATGATTAGATTTCAATGCAATTTTTCTTACRCTGCCTGTGAAATGGCGTGGCTCATCCCACCTTTTAGTCATGGTAGATGGCAGATTTGCAGACTATATGAATGAGTGCAGCAGGAATAATCCATTTTTTTCCCACAGTTAGGATATATCCTTCACCTTGTGGGAACTAACAGGTCAGTAAGATAGACAGCACATATGATATGATCAACTAACTTGTCTAAGTCAGCCTTAACAGATTTTATTTACTCTCCAATTTTCAATAACTTTCTCTGATAAGTGAGTTGGAAAAATAGAGCAACCAGTGATAAGCAAACAGAGCACTAGGGAGCTAGTAATTTTTGTCTCTGGGTCAATAGATATTCTTGATTTGATGAATTTTAAGACAAGGATTAAGAAACTGAAATACAAGGAATTAAATATATGGTTTGAAAGTCTGTGCTAAACATGTTCTTGAAAAAGATAGTGGGATTAAAAAGGTAATTTTTTTTTTCAAATATAGACATTTTTGTAGAAAATGTTTGTCACTGTTGGCTCTCAAAAGGAGTTTAGTTATAACACAGAATGAGTTAAGATATTGTATATAGCACAGGGAAGACCTGTACCAAAGTCTACTTTCCATGGCTCAGAGCATGACTGCTGAAACACTGGCTATTCAAGATGCCAAACTTTAGGGGGATTTAGATTTTAAAAAATAGCTGGAGAGTACAAAAACCTGTTTTCATAGGAATATGCTTTGAGCAATGCAAATACTCAAAGAATTGCAGAAGTCTTGTTTGCAGCAGGGATAAATAAAAGGTCATTCTTCTCTCCCGTGACATTCATAACTTATTACTCTAATAAAATCCAGCCCCACTGAATCTGAACTTTTGACAAAATACTTGGTTATCCACTCTGACGCAGAGATTCGCTCTCTAGCAATAGTGACAGCTGAATGCTCTCTTCCCTCGCCGCTGGTGGCCCTTCCCTACGCTATTTCTGCCAGTGCAGCTCAACAGTGAGGTTGGTGATCCAGCTCTGGCCACTCATTAGACCCAGAGGCTGCCAAGTACAAGCTGYTGATTATCTCTATTTCAGAAAATCCTGGTGTTGAAACTCTGTTCCTTACAGAACTGAGGAAACAGTGGTACTCACAACAGGGGAGAGGTGTATAGATCTGAAGCTCAGATAACCCATGCTGATCAAGTATGTAGACAYTCACAGAAGAAAAACACTTTTCAGCTGGAGTAAGAAAGCCAAAGAGAAAACAAATATCTTTGCTGTATTACTATGTGATATTTTTTTTTCTTTACAGAGTGATTAGAATTCTACTAAGAACTCATGTATAACAGATCTTTTTTTAACATATCACTTCAGGATTGTGATTAACAGTTCTCTTCGGTTTGCTGATAAATATGTCAATGAATGCATAGAGGATAGAATTACATTAGTTGGCTGTGGATATTATCCCTGCAATAAAATACTTTACAGTGTTGTTGCAAGTGCTTAGACCACTTTTAAAGAAACTTAAGAAAYAAAGGAAAATTGGACAGTGTACAACAAATGAGTCTATCTCTGTATGAGAGATTTCTCAGAAACTGCAAGAAGTTTTGGAAGCAGTGGGCCAAATGCTTTGTTGGCATTGCAGCTTTATTTCTGTTGGAAATAACTTTTCTCATTAAAAACAAATGTAAAATTCGACATGTAGCTTTTTCTCAGCTAATTTAGAGCTTGCTCTTTCATGTACTTATTCTTAAGGGATGCAAACATGCTTGTCTTCCACTGAAATGAAAATGGAATTGGTTAGTACCTTGCGGACTGRCTTTCAGTAATCAAGGCTGATTGCACATTTCTGGGACGTCAGACATAGCAGTAGAGCAATCTAATGAGTAACTTGTTATACTTAATAAATATAGCGATCTCAATGAAAAATCATTGCATATCTATWACTTGAAAAAATCAGAAATATTTTATTGTATTAGCAAATTAAAAATATTAATTCATTGCCACTTCAAAACTTAGAGTGCATTTCTTGTCACTGGTACAAATTTTTGTTTCTTTTTCAGCRTGTTTATATTTCTTCAGTGAATGTTATCCAGAAGAGGAGAAGAAAGATGTAATTGCTATATTAAAATCAATTATGATGGCGAGTTTARTATCCAAAAGGTTCTTTGGAGATCTTGAGGAAAAAATAAAACCCTAAGCAATGTAAAAACATAGTGTTGTTGGTTAATACTCATTTTCTATTTTAAAGTCAGAAATATACACTGTAGCCTAATTTTCTTAACAATTATAAGTGTCTGTTCACCTTACTAGCAAGGCCAAACTATACCACAGTTTCTGAGATAACCAAATTATCCTGCRCATCCACATATTAGGAGGGTTTATGATGTGCATAAGGCATTGTCCAGAGCCCAATGTAGTGCAGAWATATCATCCACACAGCACAGAACTTATATAAAACTTTATGGTAAAGGATAGTAACGAAATTTTTCAAAAAAGTCTAGCAGACGTGTATGAAATCTTCTTCTCGCAAATCACAGGGTTAATTTCTCAAGTGGGGATTCCAGATACTTGTTCCAAGAACAGGCCCTTCAAGGAGAGACATGATGAGGTGCGTAGTGTCCTGGGAATCTTCTGATTACAGGCAACTCGAGACAGGCGAAGCTACCAGAAACCCCCTTTCTGTTGAAGAAAGATGAAATTCTGTGGTAAGAAAGATGAAATCCTTCAAGACTTGTATCCAGAATCAATTACTGACAGTTTGAGCTGCGGAGAAGGCAGGAGCAGAGCCCCCAAAGGTGCCAGCATGCTGTGTAAGAGACAYGAGCTGGAGGAGAGGAACTGGAAAGCTTTCAGCAGAGTAGTTTGGCCCCTCGGACAGGACAGGTCCCACGGGTTACATATGTGCTGCTAAATGAAAGGAGACCAGAGAGGCCCCTGGACCCTGTGGCCACAGGACACAGGCTGCCCATGTCCATCCTGCAAAGCCTTTGGCCCCAGGGATCTCCTCGATCCCATGCGTTATCCCTATGGCCTTAACACCCAGCTATTTTGCAGTTGCTTTTTGGAGGTCGCAGTGTGTGAAATGACCTGGGGGCTGTGTCGCAGCTCATTACAGCAGTTTTTCTGCAGAGTGAGGCTGGAGGTTTGCCTGGCCCCCTYCCTGGGCTGTGGCATGGGGCATGTAGAGAGGCCCGGAGGGCAAAACCTACCGGGGCAGCTTTGAGGGGCTGCACAGGGTGGAGGCAGAGCTTGCCTTGTCCGTACTGTCTGGTAGGAATTGTCCTGGGCACCCGCTGGCCTCCAAGAGGTGCATTTCTTGGAAAAGGACTAACTGGCACAGGTCAAAACTACTCTGGGAAACACTGGAACAATTTAGTATGGGTCATCTCAGGCCCTCTTATTTACCGGASTAGACAAACCAAAGCTGCCTGAGCTGCTTTTTGGCATCACCCTGCATTCACGGCGCRGGTGGTTAAGGAGAGGAACTGGGCTGCGAAGTTGCTTCACAAAGGGAATGTCACTGTTTGCCATTGGATTTTTTTCAGCGCTAAAGCACATCAGCCCCAGAAAGTTATCATGGAAGACCTGAAAACGAGTCACTGCCGTCATTCCAAGTTTTGTTTACATTTCTTTACATTAAAGCCCTGGTTTCAGTAGGGGTTGTGAAGTTAATCTTGCTCTTGTCTCTTCTAGGTTTCAARAGTAAATAAATTATGTCTACCTATTATAAAATCACATGGTCTAAATGATGGTCTTTATCCACGAAAGCATATCAGCATTCAAAGCCATAAGTTTATAGTTTTCAGTGCAGCCATCCTGCATACGGCTATTATTTGCAGGTGTTCACATTATATACTAAAAGAAATGTTAAAAGGACACAAGGCTTTGAAGTTCAAACAGTTAACCTTACTTCTGGTATTTCTTGGTTTTAATCTGTGCAATTTTAGCTTKCTTTCTTTGGGTTTGTGCAGTGTGATCAGTCTTTAATTATGAGAACATATCCAATTTTCTGCTCTTGCTGATGGACCTCATCTGCTGACACTCTTTAAAGTCAGACACTTGGCATAGAAACATGCTTCATATAGATAGTCCATTAATTAATTCAATATTTGATTTTATCCTTGTGTTCAGCGAGTGGCCAATGCCTTATTTATTTCACATTGTGCAAGCCTGCTCTAATGCAGTTATTTGTTTCCTTACGACCATTTCTTTYGCTTTCATCATTAGAGTACCTGAATGTTTCACAAACCATATTGAGCTTATTGTCGTACTACTTTGATGCAAAGAAGAATATTACTAGCCCAGTTTTTCAGATGATAAGCTAAAGCAGAGAGATATAAATAATGAACGTAACCGTAAGCTTTGGACACTGAACAAGAAAATCATAAATAACCACTCCTCAGACTCTGTAGCATTATGGGGCGCGTTGTTCACAGTACAGCCTCACCACTCCTGCAGGACAAATGCCAAGCCTTCATTCGAGAACCTAGAAAATGCAGAAAGCCTAAGAGCGGGAAGTTTTAAGTGACCTGCCCAACCTAACACCGCACCTCTGTCACGCAGGAGCAGGATTCARTTCTCCAAGGCAGTATTTGCCTGTCTAAACTATGAAACCAGYCTCTATTTCCCTGCAGTTCTTTTTCTCAAGTACTGCATCCGTTCCACCTAGAGTTAGATAGGAAATTGTTTTCTAGTGCCTTGATGATTTTCAAGATTTTAGTAGTGAGGTTCACAACAATCCACTTGCTTAAAACCTTCAAGGATTTCCATGGAAAAAACAGAGAAGCTCAGACCAGCCTAGGGTGCTGGGGTCATTTGCCTTCTGAAATTTGGCCTCTCTTTTGCCTGTGAATTCCCTACTARTGCAGTGATCAGTTGGTAAAAAGGGTTGGGGTTTTGGGGGGAGGGGATAGTTTTGTGAGGTTAACTAGTTAAAATGACTTGAAAGGAGATTGATTCCCCCTGCCCCCCTTTTGTGCCATAGCAGGCCTTTAGATCTGCTCACCCATCTTCCATAGCCTCAACCTTGCCTTTGTCTGGAGTTCCCACACCGGCACATCTGGGAACAGTAATTACAGGGGAAGTCTTTCTTTAGCCTCTTTTTTCCTGGGGCCAGAAAGAAAATACACTTAGCATGGGCAGAATCTTTGGAAACGCTATTTATCAACTTCTACTAAGCATATGCAATCAGATTTTTTCTCAATTATTTATAACTTGGCTACATTTGAGCATTATAGCCCTTCATACACATAGACGCTCAACGAAAGGCATATCCATCATGCAATGCCAGATTTCACTTCTGTGCCTCACGTCATCCTCCTGCCAGAGATTATTGACAAAACTGTTGCAATAATCACCAGTAAATAGTATGATTGGCAAATGATGTATTTTCTTCTGACATTATTATTGGAAACAACTGGACAATTTATGCTGACATTCTTTTGGAAACCAGGCATGGAAAATTTCAGCCCCAACAGTTAAATTTTGGAAGAGTTATGAACAGCTGAAATGAAGGGCTTCTAATGGGAAGTGTTTGGCAGCACTGACTACAAAAAGCCTTAATCATTCAGTCTGTAATTGCTTTTCTCAATTTGGGAGCTGTAAATCACCTCCACCCCTAATTCCCCCAAGAGTCCCAGTCTCTGGTGTGACCCAGGAATTCTTATCTGTTGAAATGAAACATGTGGATAAAGAGGTTGAGCAGCTTTAGTCTATAGTATGTGTACAAAGACCATACAACTGAAAACRTGTACAGAAACATATAATAATAAAACAAGTACAAGTGCTGTATATGTACAATGTACATAGTGACTGTTACGAAATCTTTCAGCTTATTTATATCTCTTGAACAAATAGGAATAGCAAATAAAGTTATTTTTCTTACTTCGTCRTATGTAGTTGGAATAGTTGATAACTTTGAGTTATAGAATTGGTGTAAGGTTATTTACAGTGACACATCATTGTTTTGTTTTTTTTTTTATTTGTGTGAGCCTGATGTGAGAAAGCTGCAGGCTATTATATATATATATATATATATATATTATATTAACAGCAGTCCTATCCTCAAATAAAAAAATGTTAGGGCAAATAATTTATAAAGAGAGCATAGGAGGAGCATTAGGTAATTATGGTACAAATGCTGTTTCTTTAGCTTTGTTTAAAGAAATCCCAAGTGCATCCATACCACAACTTATTTTATAAGCTTCTAATTCTGGTCAAATGTGCTAAAAACCCCAAAGGATCCAGTCTTTTGAAGCGTTTCTTCAGCTTCAGGTAAAGACAATACTTTGTAGAATCAGTCCAGGAAATCTTTTAACAGCATGAGGCTAAAAATGTATGTATTTTTACATCTTTGGGAATTGTCAGTCATTTTGTACCTGTTTATTTCACAGTCAGATTCCAATTACAACCTGCTGTTAGGAAACCTGGCAAGAGAAGCCAGAAAATACAGCATGAAGGACATTATTATACACTGAGGTATTATCAGACTAGTTGGTGTGTGTATTTGGGAGGGGATGGGGGAAAAGAAGCAGCAAATATAGGTCTTTCCCTTTGCACTTTGTAGAGACAAGCCAGTGAACTCCTGTGACTGGGGAGATTACACCGGTGTGTTGGAGAAAACAGATCTGTGCTGTGAGCACATTCATCCTTTGACTGTATGTGTCGTGGTAAAAYGAAAAAGCCAGTTTGTTACGATAGCACAAAAATGATTGGACATGACAAACCTACGATAGCTCCCAGCCTGAGGGATRTTTTACCAATGAGCAATCCAAAATGAGGTGGTAACAAGGCTCTTATTAGAGGATACCAAAAAGTAACTTGCATGTTAAAACAAAATCTCCTTTTTATTTTTCTCATTTTCTCTTTTTCCCCTCATTAGAGGACTTTTCACTGTATTTCAGTAATCTTTAAGAATTCAAACAACTCTTTTAGCCCAAAGGAACAACTTTTAAGATAGCTATTTTTCGTAGCAAGACCACATCCACTCTAAATTGAAACAGATTATCTAGAATTTAGAACCTAATATTGAATCTATATAATGAATCCGCATTAGTTTATTATCACTTTTGTTCAGCCCCAACACATTATCTAAATGATATTAGGTAGCTTGTGTATCTGGATGCTTATGTCTTAGAAATCTTAGGCAAGACATTAAAACAAGCTTAGGACAATAGAAGCACTCTGAAAAATYGTAAAATCTAGACGTATTTCAAGTTGCGCTGGAGCACCTATGACAGTACTGACTCTGGTCTGCTCAAATTCGCGCACCCCTTGTTAACACCACGTCCTCTCCTGCAGAAGGAGGAGAAAYGGGCCGAGGGGCTGGACCAGTGGTTGAAGGTGGTGGGGTGCCCACCRCTTCTGCTCGTCCCACTCCCTTCATAAAACCCAGCAGCCCGTGGGCTGTGCTCCACCTTCTGCGTTTCTACCTGCAGAGCCGATAAGCAGCTGATCGTCTGTGGCTTTTGTTGTGCCGAGCTAAGTAATAAAAGACACACGTTCCTCAAAATCACCAACGTTCGCTACCTGAGCATTTTCCTTCTTTCCATAGTTGGCTAAGTAGCTGCTTCTGTTGTCATGTCCTTTAATGCCTACAAAAATAAGAGCTGCTGTTGAAGGTTTATTGCTGCTGTGGCATAGATACATGGTATAGATTCCATAGATTATTGGGGTCTGGTGCATAATGTCATATAGTCAGGAMAATGTATCATTGGATGTATTCCAGATTTGTGGATATTAGCACACATGATTAAAAGATTTTTTCAAGATTGTGCTCAACATYGAGCAAATAAACTTCAGATTTTCTGTTGATGTTTATCAACTTTAAAAAATCATCCTTTCTTTTCTTTAAAATTGGAAGCTTTGATTTAAAATCAATACACTTTTATATAAAAATATCATTTAAACTTAAGACAATGACAGYCTGTTATAAGGCCTATATTTACTATAGCTATTAAAATTAAAGAATATGCTACAAGAATGAGCTTTTCTCAGATGTCCATGAGTTGAAAAGTGCTTTTTTTCCAATGGGAAAAGTAACTTCTGTATCATCTTGGTGTATGATCACCCTGAGTGAAATCATTTTATTCTAATACTATATATTGCATTGTGTAAATCTCTGTTTTTCCTTGTTTAGCTTAGGAAAATTTTCAGTTTCTGCAGTACAGAAGAAGTTTTTCTGAATTACTTCTGGTGGAAGTTTTAGCAATGAGATGCAAATAGTGTCTTTTCTTCTCTTGGGTTACTTCATCTGGAGCTGAGAAATTGAGTTAGAATAGCAGAAAAAAAATTCTTTATCTTCCAGTTGACACACACACACACAAAAACAAACAAACAAACAAGCAAACCAAAAAAAA